>NC_057798.1:347980991-348038459 GCF_018294505.1 Triticum aestivum
GTGCTCGGTGACGGAGAGGTAGGGGCGGCGAGGGCGGGCTCGGGATCGGGAGGCGGCGGTGCTGGGCGGGCTCGGGCGACGACGGTGAGGTCGAGAGCGGCGGCGGGCAGCGGTGCTAAGGTTGAGGGTGGGCGGCGGCGGTGAGGGAAGGCTCGGGCGGCGGCGACAAAGGAGTTGGGGGAATAGGGCCGGGCGTGTGGGGGGAAAGGAGGACTTAGCAAAATTTTGAGCCCACGTGGTTAAGTCAAACTCACAGTAGCGCTGCTTCGTAAACGCACTATAGCTAAGTTAGCTTAGCGCGTTTTAGAAAAACACGCTGCTGCTATAGGAAGCAGTAATTTCTTTTGTTTACCCTTACATTTTCTTTTTTTTCATTTCACTGTTTCCTACTTCTATCATTTTCATTTACTTTTCTATTTTTTTCATTTTTCTTTTCTTTCTTAGCAGTAGCGCTGTACGCAGGAAACACGCTGCAACAATGACCATAGTGGTAGAGCGCTTTAAGCGGAATGCTACTACTACTCCTAGCCTACCGCCAACACGGTGGAAATTATAGTGGTAGCGCTTGTTTCTAAACATGTGCTACTGCTATAGTTTAAGCTATAGCGCGCTTTGCACGAATGCGCTACTACAAATTAGCAGTAGCGCCCTATTTTAACCAGCGCTACTGCTATACCTCTGTGTATAGGTTTTTCCCTAGTAGTGGTATCACGGGGTTTGGATGCACTGTTGAAGTTTGCACCAACTCTCAAGGTGAGAAAGGGCAATGCACGGTACCGAAGAGGCTAGCAATGATGGAAGGGTGAGAGTGCGTATAATCCATGGACTCAACATTAGTCAAAAGAACTCATATACTTATTGCAAAAATCTACAAGTCATCAAAAACCAAGGACTATGCGCATGCTCCTAGGGGGATAGATTGGTAGGAAAACACCATCGCTCGTCCCCGACCGCCACTCATAAGGATGCACAATCTAAGAACACCTCATGTTTCAAATTTGTTACACAATTTTTACCAAACGTGCATGCTATGGGACTTGCTAACTTCAACACAAGCATTCTTTAAATTCATAATCACCCAACTATCATGACTCTAATATCACTACCTCCATATCTAAAAACAATTATCAAGTATCAAATTGATCATAGCATCCAATTCACTTCCTATGATAGTTTTTATTATACCCAACTTGGATGTCCACCATTCTAGAACCAATTTTATAACCGTAGAAAATACCATGCTGTTCTAAGAGACACTCAAAATAATATAAGTGAAGCGTGAGAGATTAACAATTTCTACAAAATTAAGCCACCACCATGCTCTAAAAGATATAAGTGAAGCACTAGAGCAAATACTATCTAGCTCAAAAGATATAAGTGAAGCACATAGAGTATTCCAATAAATTCCAATCAAGTGGGTTCCTCCCAAAAGGTGTGTACAGCAAGGATGATTGTGGTAAAATAAAAGGCAAAGACTATTATCATACAAGATGCTCCAATCAAAACACATATCATGTGGCGAATAAAAATATAGCTCCAAATAAAGTTACCGATAGACGAAGACGAAAGACGGGTTGCCTTCCCGGGGCATCCCCAAGTTTAGGCTTTTGGCTATTCTTGAATATCTTGGGTTCCTTTGGCATCCCCAAGATTAGGCTCTTTCCACTCCTTATTCCATAGTCCATCAAATCTTTACTCAAAACTTGAAAACTTCACAACACAAAACTCAATAGGAAATCTCATAAGCTCCGTTAGTGTAAGAAAGAGAAACCACCACATAAGGTACTATAATTAACTCATTCTTTATTTATATTGGTGTTAAACCTACTGTATTCCAAGTTATCTATGGTTCATACCCCTACATACTAGCCCTAGATGCATCAAAATAAGCAAACAACACACGAAAAGCAGAATCTGTCAAAAACAGAACAATCTGTAGCAATCTGTAACTCTCGGATACTTATGGAACTCTAAAAATCCTACAAAAATAAGAAGTCCTGGGAAATTTGTCTATTGATCTACAGAAATAAGAATCAACGCAAAAGCACGTTTCTGTGAATTACTAAAATTATTTTTGTGCGTGCAAAGTTTCTGTTTTTCAGCAGAATCAAATTAACCATCACCGTAGGTTATGCTATAGGTTCTACTTGGCAAAAACACTAATTAAAACATGAAAACACATCTAAAAATACGGTAGATGAAAAATTTATTACTAAACAGAAGCAAAAACAAAAATAACAAAAATTGGGTTGCCTCCCAACTAGCGCTATCGTTTAACGCCCCTAGCTAGGCATAAAAGCAAGGATAGATCTAAGCAGTGCCATCTTTGGCTCTCAATTCATAAGTAGCTCGCATGATAGATTCATAGGAAATTTAACTTTCTTTCTTGGGAAGTGCTCCATGCCTTTCCTTAATGGAAATTGGAATCTAATATTCCATTCCTTCATATCAATAATCGCACCAATCGTTCTATGGAAAGGTCTACCAAGAATAATAGGACATGAAAGATTGCATTCTATATCAACAACGATAAAATCTACGGGCACCAAATTCCTACTTGCAACAATAAGAACATCATTGATCCTTCCCATAGGCATTTTAATGGTAGAATCCGCAAGCTGCAAATTTAAAGAGCAATCATCAAGATCATGGAAACCTAGAATATCACATAAAGTTTTCGGAATCGTGGAAACACTAGCACCCAAATCACACAAAGCATAGCACTCATGATCTTTAATTTTAATATTTATAGTAGGTTCCCACTCATAATTAAGTTTTCTAGGTATAGAAACTTCCAAATTAAGCTTTTCATCATAAGATTGCATCAAGGCATCAACAATATGTTTGGTAAAAGCTTTATTTTTACTATAAGCGTGAGGAGAATTCAACACGGATTGCAACAAGGAAATACAACCTTCTAAACAACAATTATCATAATCAAATTCCTTGAAATTCAAGATAGTGGGTTCAATGCTATTTAAAGTCTTGACCTCTCCAATCCCACTTTTACCAAATTTAGCATCAAGATCTAAAAACTCCGAATCATTGGGACGCCTTTTAACTAAAGTGGACTCATCTCCAGTCCCATCATTATTAAGATTCATATTGCAAAACAAAGATTTAATAGGGGACACATCAATAACTTTTAGATCTTCATCATTATTTTCATGGAAACTAGAAGAACGCGCCTTTACAAAGCAATCTTTCTTAGCACGCAATCTAGCGGTTCTTTCTTTGCACTCATCAATGGAAATTCTCATAGCTTTGAGAGACTCATTGATATCATGCTTAGGAGGAGTAGATCTAAGTTTCAAAGAATCAACATCAAGTGAAAGTCTATCAACGTTCCTATCCAAATCATCAACTTTAAGCAATTTTTCTTCAATCATGGCATTAAAATTCTTTTGAGAGATCATAAATTCCTTCACACTATTATAAAAATCAGAGGGCATCTTATTAAAATTACCATAAGAATTATTGTAGGAATTTCCATAATTATTAGAGGAATTACTATGGAATGGTCTAGGATTAAAGTTTCCTCTATAAGCATTGTTACCAAAATTATTCCTACCAACAAAATTCACATCCATAGATTCATTATTATTCTCAATCAAAGTAGACAAAGGCATATCATTGGGATCAATAGAAGCACTCTTAGTAGCAAACAATTTCATAAGTTCATCCATCTTTCCACTCAAAACATTAATTTCTTCTATAGCATGCACTTTTTTACTAGTAGATCTTTCGGTGTGCCATTGAGAGTAATTATCCATAATGTTATCAAGGAGTTTAGTAGCTTCTCCTAAGGTGATTTCCATAAAAGTGCCTCCCACAGCAGAATCTAAAAGGTTTCTAGAAGCAAAATTCAATCCGGCATAATTTTTTTGTATGATCATCCATAAATTCAAACCATGAGTAGGGTAATTGCGAATCATCAATTTCATTCTTTCCCAAGATTGGGCAACATGCTCATGATCAAGTTGTTTAAAATACATAATATCGTTCCTAAGAGAGATGATCTTAGCAGGAGGAAAATACTTAGAGATAAAAGCATCTTTGCACTTATTCCATGAATCAATACTATTCTTAGGCAAAGACGAAAACAAACTTTAGCATGATCTCTAAGTGAAAACCGAAATAACTTCAATTTAACAATATCATTGTCCGTGTCTTTTTTCTTTTGCATCTCACACAAATCAACAAAGTTGTTTAGATGGGTAGCGGCATCTTTACTAGGAAGGCCGGAGAATTGATCTTTCATAACAAGATTCAGCAAAGCAGCATTGATTTCACAAGACTCGACATCATTAAGAGGAGCAATCAGAGTACTAAGGAAATCATTATTATTGGTATTAGAAAAATCACACAATTTGATATTATCTTGCGCCATCGCAAAAAGTAATCCAACACACAAGCAAACAACAAGGCAAGCGAAAGGGAGAGGAGATTGGGTAAGAGAGGGCGAATAAAACGGCAAGGGTGAAGTGGGAGAGAGGAAAACGAGAGGCAAATCGCAAATAATGTAAGTGCGAGGGAGATGAGCTTGTGATGGGTACTTGGTATGTCTTACCTTGAGCGAAGACCTCCCCGGCAACGGCACCGGAAATCCTTCTTGCTACGTCTTGAGCTTGTGCTGGTTTTCCTTGAAGAGGAAAGGGCGATGCAGCACAGTAGCGTAAGTATTTCCCTCAGTTTTTGAGAACCAAGGTATCAATCCAGTAGGAGGCTCCTCAAAAGTCTCACGCACCTTCACAAACAAACAAGAACTCGCAACCAACACAATAAAGGGGTTGTCAATCCTTTCAAGGCCACTTGCAAAAGTGAGATCTGATAGAGATAATATGATAAGATAAATATATTTTTGGTATTTTATAATATAGATTGGAAAAGTAGATTGAAAGCTTATATGATAAGAGATAGACCCGGGGGCCATAGGTTTCACTAGTGGCTTCTCTCAAGATAGCATAAATATTACGGTGGGTGAACAAATTACTGTCGAGCAATTGATACAAAAGCAAATAATTATGAGATTATCTAGGCATGATCATGTATATAGGCATCACATCCGTGAAAAGTGGACCGACTCCTGCATGCATCTACTACTATTACTCCACACATCGACTGCTATCCAGCATGCATCTAGAGTATGAAGTTCATAAAGAATAGAGTAACGCATTAAGAAATATGACATGATGTAGAGGGATAAACTCATGCAATATGATATAAACCCTATTTTTTTATCCTCTATGGCAACAATACAATACGTGCCTTGCTGCCCCTGCTGTCACTGGGAAAGGACACAAAGCTAAGCACTTCTCCCATTGCAAGAAAGATCAATCTAGTAGGCCAAACCAAATTGATAATTTGAAGAGACTTGCAAAGATAACTTAATCACACATAAAAGAATTCAGAGGAGATTCAAATATTTCTCATATATAAACTTGATCATAAACCCACAATTCATCAGATCTCTACAAACACACAGCAAAAAGAGTTACATCGAATAGATCTCCAAGAAAATCAAGGAGAACTTTGTATTGAGATTCAAAGAGAGAGAAGAAGCCATCTAGCTAATAACTATGCACCCGAAGGTCTGTGGTAAACTACTAACAACTCATCGGAAGGGCCTTGGAGATGATGTAGAGGCCCTCCGTGATTAATTCCCCCTCCGGCGGAGCGCTGGCGAAGGCTCCAAGATGGGATCTCGCGGATACAGTAGGTTACGGCGGTGGAAATAGTTTTTCGTGGTCGCTTCTGATATTTTCGGGGTACATGGGTATATATAGGAGGAAGAAGTAGGTCGGTGGACGCCCGAGGGGCCCACAAGGGTGGGGGCGCGCTGGGCACCCTCGTGTCCGCCTTGGTTGTTGCGTGACTTCCACTCCAAGTCCTCTGGATCACGTTTCTTCCAAAAATATCGCTCCCGAAGATTTCATTCGTTTGGACTCTGTTTGATATTCCTTTTCTTCAAAACACTAAAATAGGCAAAAAACAGCAATATGGGATGGGCCTCCGCTTAGTAGGTTAGTCCCAAAAATGATATAAATGTGTAAAGTAAAGCCCATAAACATTCAAAACGGGTAATATAATAGCATGGAACAATAAAAAATTATTGATACGTTGGAGACGTATTGGTGCTCTCGTCGTAGTAGTGAGTTTCCAGAGCCGCTCCAAGCACCAACATGTTGGCTCTCGAGTTGAGGTAAGCACGGGCACACTAAGAAAACACCTCATAGTTTTTGTCGAAGGCACCAACGGCGGCCTTGAGAAAATGCCACGCACTGTCGTTTAAATTAGCCAACCGTGTCACAACATCAGCGCACAAGGCGTCGACGATGGCCTCGATGTCGAGGTGCTCCTCCAAGATCTAGAGATTGGCACGAATGGTGTCCATCGTGACCTCACCCGCGCATGCAGCCACGATTTGCTTCTCCTCTACCAAATGCTCCTTGAGCTCCTAGCTATACTACGTGCACCATGGCTTAGGGCGGCGCTTATTTAGAGTAGCGGTTTGTGATTTGGTTTGAAGGTGTTGTGCAGACGGTCGGGGCATGTGGGATGTAGAAGGAGGAGGAGGATGGGGGTCGGGTGTGGATTACCTGCTTAGATCGACGAGGCCGAACAGCGTGAATGAGGGTCCCCAGCGAGGACGCGGTGCTGCAAGCAAGGAGTGAAGGGCTGAACTTGGAAATAAAGGAGGAAATAGGGGAAATGTGGCTTTCGGTAAAGGGGAGGGGGCGGGGAGGTAGATATTTCTGCGAAAGCCGAATTTTGGCTCGGTGCAGCGAAACACTGCCGCGCAAAGTGTCATCAGAAATTGTCCACTATTCAACAATGTGTATGATATGTGAATGTCACAAGCAATTCATATAGCTTACCCCGTGTGCGATGAGTTTGAACATGCAAATTTGGTTCGAATTTCCCTGGTTATAGTGGTCATCCACATCATTGCATAGTTTGGGTACACAAAACAGCCTACAACACATCCACACTTCTTAATCGAGCAAGTTTAGCAATTACACAGAGCTAGCTGACCTAAACATTACTCGGACAAATTGAAGACTAACGCGCTATAAAAAAAGGGTACTACTCTTGTTGGCACTCGTCGATCACCGCCGCCTCCTCCATGTAAAGCTCGCGCCCGATGATCTCCTGGGGAAGGGGCTCCATGGCATCCATCGCACCATACTCGGCAACCATCTCTCCATATGCATCCACAATCTCTTTGGAAAAGGCCGCCACGAGATTGACGTGCGAGGCCACGATCTGGGCTTGGAAGGGCTCCATCGTGGGAAGGTATGTCGTGAAGGAATGGGCGGATGATCGAAAGCTCTTGGCAATTGCCAAGTCTTCGACCGTGGGGTGACCGGTAGGAGCTAGGCGTGGGCGGCCTCGACATGGTCATGTGCGGCCTCCTTCAGGGCTAAGGCCACCGCTGCAGAATGGACAGTTGTTGTGCCGCTCTCTCTAGTTGATATCCTTGTTGCAAATGTTGTTGCCACCACCTGACTAGCAACAGCTGCCATTTGGGCCGGCTTGGCTGGCCAATCGCTGATTGTGGCCTTGCTCACATAGCTCGTCAGCACGCGCATGGTGGCTAAGGCTGCGCTCTCACTGGAGTGGGCTGCCGAAGTTGCCCTCGGGACACAGGTCCACATCCCCGTCTTTCACCGCCGACGATTGAACAGTGAAATGATATTTGGAGAGCGAGCTATTGTGCTTGATGCGCGCCGGTTGTGGACTGTAGCCGATGCACCTTCTCGCATAAGCCATATATGTACAACTCCGAAGGTGCTACAAGATATTTTGTACTGCATCTCACACGGTTGGTGATAATAAACAGTATGCAATCTACTTGACTTTTTGTCTTGATTTATAATACATAATGGGGTCACAACGGCAAAGGAGGGTGTTTGAATTGCTAGAACTTATATCTCCGGTGCAGATGCAACCCTTGGTGTGTCTTCAAAAAAATTTGGAATTAATCAGAGTTCGTTGGGACATTTTTATGCATTAATTTAGTTTTCTAGGCTTTTCAAGTGCACAATTTAGAGTTAAACTACATGCAGATGCTCCGGTGCACCAAAATGTGTTGTAAAATCATATATGTGTCCATGGGTTGATGCTTATGTGCCATGCAAGAAATGGGGATGAATTTCGAACACCTCGCCACCGTGGCTCATCGGCAAACGTTGAGATACTTGGTTTTATATGTCTAGTGAATCCAAAAATCGTCAGAAATTCATGAACCTTGCCATGCTATCATGGAACGGCATCAACATGACGTGCTAAAAAATTGTCCCGTTTAGGGAAGGTTTTGGTATAAGGTTCTCACAAACCAGAGCTTCTCACAAGAAGCCTCAAGGTTCCGATAGGGAACATGCCACTTTTGTGGACGAAATGATATTCGTTGCCTCTTCTTGCTTTCAAATTTTTTCTGGTGTCAACATAGAACAACATGAGTGTCGTCTTAAATTTTGGAATTTTTCAGGGATTGTTTGGACATTTTTATATATTATGGAGTTTTCTAGGCATTTATGTGCGTAATTCAAATTTGAACTACATGCAAATGCTCTAGTGTATAATAATGGGTTGAAAAATCAAATGTGTGTCCTTGATTGCATGCTTATATCTCATGCAAGAAATAGGAGTGAATGTCAAATACCTCGGCCTCGTTGCTTGGCCGGAAACATTGAGATACATGGTTTTAAAATTCTAGCAAATCCAAAGATTGTATTAAATTCATGAAACTTGGCATGCTATCATGGAACGACATCAACATGCTGTGGTAAAAAAATTGTCCCATTTGGGGCAGGTTTGGGTATAAGCTTGTTACAAGCAAGAGCTTCTCACAAGAAGCCTCATGGTTCTAGTAGTGAATGTGCCTCCTTCGTGGATGAAATTATATTTGTTGCCTCTTCTTGCTTTCAATTTTTTCCTAGAGGAAACATAGAGAAACAGAGTGTCTTGTCAAAATTTGGAACTATTCTGTGTTCGTTTGGTCATATTTATACATTAACTGAGTTTTCTGACCATTTTATGTGCATAATTCATATTTGAACTACAGGAACATGCTCAATTGCAGAAAATTGGGATGAAAAATCAAATGTGTGTCCTTGGGTGCATGCTTAGGTCCCATGTAAGAAATGGGAATGCATTTCAAACACCAGCCCACTGTTTCTTGCCGGCAAAACATGGAGATACTTTTTTCAGAAAAATTCTAGTAATTCCAAAACTTGTCTGAATTTCATGAAACTTAGCATACTATCATGGAATGGCACCAACATGTTGTGATAAAAAATGACTCATTTGGGGCATGTTTTGGTATATGCTCCTCAGAAACAAGAGCTTCCCCAAAGAAGCCTCGTGCTTCAGGTAGGGAACGTGTGTGACCTTTCTGAATGAAATGGCGTTCGTTGCCTATTCTCGCCTTGATTTTGTCCTAGATACAACATAGAGCAATAGGAGTGTTATGTTAAATTTTGGAATTATTCGTGGTTCGTTTGGACATTTTTATGCGTTAACTGAATTTTCTAGGCATTTTATGTGCATAATTCAAATTTGAACTATAGGCACATGCTCAAGTGTAGTAAATTTGGTTAAAAAATCATATATGTGTCCTCGCGTGCATGCTTAGGTCCCATGCAATAAATGGGAATGAACTTCAAACACCTCGGCATCGTGCCTCGGCCGCAAACAATGAGATACTTCATTTAAAATTCTTCTAAATCCAAACTCATCACAAATTATGAAACATGGCATGCTATCATGGAATGGCACCCAAAATGTGGTAGTATATTTCATGTCCAATTTGAGAGAACGCGCACTTGAATCAACAACCAACAATGGCATTTTGAAACGAATAGCTGCCACCTTATCCTCTCAAATATTTGTATAATTTAAATCGTGGGTGTTCTATTAACCATTCACGTGACGCCATGCATCATACTTTTAATGGATTGGAGGTGCCATGAGGACAGTTGCTTGAGTAGACGGGAGGCGTGCGAGTGCAGTCCGCTGTGCAGGCTGACTGGGAGGCATGCAAGAGGTCCTTCTTTGTGCATGTTCACTAGGAAACATGTGAGTTGTACGCTGTGCAGGCTCACTGGGAAGCGATCCCTTTGACTTCCACGGCCGGCCGCCTCACTCGCATCCTCTTCATTAATGGTGCCCGAGCCACTGTTTTATACGGGCGGCCTTACTATTCGCCTTCCATTCCCCTCCCGCAGACCTCCACCAATGCCATGGCGCAGAAGGATCATCTTCCACTAGTCTTCTAGTTTGGTGAAGTCGACTCCGAGTTGGACTGGATGGAAAATAAGGAGGAATGGGGCCTCATGGACATGGCCCTCAACAAGCTGGCCGCGGTTGTTGCTGCCCCCACGTCCGTCCCAGCTCCCATCCCCGCGCCCGTGCCAAAGACCATCCTCGTAGCATTGATGGGGTGTTCGTCAAGCACTATTCCAGCGCTGGAATTCGTGGGCGACAGCGAGGTCTACGCGGACCCATGGGAGCTCATGTACATGCCAGCACTAGCGCCTGTGCCCATGCACACCCCTGCACCCACCGTGGCGCTGATCCCCATGTGTTTTCCTGCACCTGTCGAGCCCATGCGCGTGCCCCCCTCAGTGTCATGGGACGCCAGCGTCGATCGCTACCTCGCAGCACCACGAGTTGCCGATCTCCCTTGCCCCGCCCGTCGTTCGTGTGATGACATGATATTTTATTTCCATGTGAAGAACATTTTGTGCCGCCTTGAAGAGTTCAACAATGGTGTCCTGGAGGACGACAGCGACAACGCGGGCGCGGCGTGCTGCGTTTGCTGCTGCCGGAATTAGTTTATTTGGGTTTAATACTGTATCTCGATCGTATGAATATAAAGTCGCGGTGTGACTGAATGAAACCTATGGTTTGAACAAACTTGCATGTTAGATAGAACACCCATATGCAAAACGACAACTTCCCCAGTAAGCGAAGGGAAAATACGCCGCACAAGATTGGTGCACCTCTTCATCGCAAATGTTTTAGATAGAACACATGTATGCAAAGCGAGAGCTATGGTCCTTCCCCAGTAAGCCAAGGGAAAATTGCCACGTAGGATTTGTGCATCTCTTCATCGTTGATAGTTCAGATTGAAGACGGTTCCTTCACCACTAAGCAAGAGAAAATCTAGCATGCATGATTTGTACATCCCTTCTGAAAGTGCAATCATGCCCTTAATCATATTTTGATGTTGATGACAACACATATGCTCGGGACTAATCATGTTTATCAAGTATATCTCAGGATTATGTTCCAAAGAACGTGTGCATGGATCACGACTAGCGACAAAAGCATATAACTCAAGAATGGAGATACAAGATGTTGACTTCATTTATGGTTTGTTCTTGAGTATACGGATCCCGCACTATTAAGAGGGGATCGATGGATCTGTGAAAAACTTGCTCAAAAGTTGCTATCTATATACCTTGCCTTCGGACGTCCGGTGTTCTACGGACGTCCGGTCCTTCCTGATTGCCCGGACGTCCGGACACTTCCGTACGTCCGACACTCCCACAACAGAAACATTTTTACTGATGTCCGGAACCCTCCGGACGCCCGACACTTTCACATCAGAAGCATTCGTACGGATGTCCGGCCCCGCTCGGATGTCCGCATCCTATACACTGGATTGTGGGTCACACTTTTCACAGCGGTCGGTCATCCGACGTTCTCCGGACGTCCGTCCATCCTGTACCCCAAACGACCACCTTTTCCCACCACCTATATATACTCCCTTCCCTTCCACGGGATAGGGTTGACCAACTTTGAGCCTCACAAGAACACTCCTCACTCTCTCTCTCTCTCTCATTCATCCATACTAAATCCTAGATTCCAAGTGTTCTAGGAGCATTTTGAGATAAGTTCTCCAATCAAGTGATAGATCCACTTCTTCCCCTTCTTTGCACCAAAGGAATTCGTGACTTGAGCAAGTTTTGAGCAATTCCCCATCGTTCTTGTTACTCTTGGAGGTTGGAGACTCCTAGGCGGTAGGAGTCATCCGGAGAGGAATCGAACTTTGTGATTACCCTCGGAAAAGTTTGTGAGGGTTTGGAGACCACCCCAAGGTCTACCACTAGTGGTTGAGAAACGCCTCCGTGGTGTTGTCTCAAAGGGAGAATAGGGTTAGCCTTCGTGGCGTTGGTGTGCCTTCATGGTAACATCCATCCCTCTAACGGTGACTAGCTCCTCTCCAAGGGAGTGAACATCGGCTTACATCCTCGTCTCCCGGAGTTGTGGTTATTCCTAACCTTAACTCTCTATGGTTACTTGTCTCTTTACACTTGCATACATTATATTGTGCTTGCCTACTTACGTGTTTGTGTTATTTGCTTAGTACTTTGTGCTCACGTGCAATTGTTAGGCTCATCTTCATATTCTGCATTATTGCCTAAAAATTGCCAAGTAATAATTAAAATTTGTAATTGTACCTATTCACCCCCCCTCTAGGTCCATCTCGATCATTTCAATTGGTATCAGAGCCTCGTGCTCTATTCTTGTGGCTTAACCGCCCTAGAGCGAGATGAACCCAGATGGGACTCCCCTGGTTGTAGATCCTAAGGATAAAGGCGAGGCTTCTTCTGAAGTCAAGTCCTTTACATCTCAGGATCTAGAACGGGCCCTTGCTAAGAAAAGAGAGGAGCATGATGCTTCTCTTGAGGCCTTGGTCCAACTGAGATTAGCCACGTTGTCCGTGGTGCTTGCACCACACTCAAGTGGTGTGAGTCCGAGCCCAACTGTGCCTATTTCATCACTTGGTCAACAACCTCCTAGCAATGAACACACCAGTGTTCTTTGGCTTTATGCAAGACCTCAGGTTGAGAAACCAAGATATAGCCGTCAAGGCAAACCTCCTTTACTTAGTTCTACTGCCGATTTTGCATTGTGGAAAGTTGCTATGCAGGATCATCTTCGACATGGAAACGATGAGATGCTGGAGATTATGGAGTATGGCTATCATGTGGTTGATCCGAAGAACCCCACACCAAGAGAAATATATGACAAGAACCTCAATGACACGACAATCATGTGTATCAGGAGAGGTATGGATGAAAAGCAAAGGAGACCGTTCATACACATCAAAAGTGCCAAGGAACTATGGGAAAGTATTATACGATCCAAGACTGGCACTTCTACCCTCCGGAGTGCTCAATATGAAATTGCCAAGGGGCAATTGCAAAAAATTTGTATGGAAAAAGGTGAAACCCCCAATCAACTCCTTGAGCATCTCATGACTCTCACTGCGGATATAGAGTCATGTGAGTGTGACAAGACTCAAGATGGATTCAATATGACTAAGAGGTTTCTTGTGGATAAGTTGCTTCATGCTCTTGCTCCATATCATCATCAAATGGTGTGGGACATAAGACAACACCATACCTTCAAGGAAATGACTACAAATGACATCATATCCACCTTCCAACTATTTGAAGAGTCAAAGGCCAATGCCACAAAACATCTTGCCATGCATGGTTCCCCATCATCAAAAATCAATCTTGCATTGAAGGCCAAGCAAGTATGTGAAGATGAGCAAAGTGAAGAAGAAGAAGAAGATGATGAGGATGAAGATGGTAATGAGATTGACTCCGACGAGGGCCCTTCGTATGAAGACATGGCTCTTTCTGTCAAGAAGTTTAGCGCCGGAAAATTCAAGGGAAGATTTCAAAAGAAGAAAGTGAGAAAATGCTACAACTGTGAAGAAACCAGTCACTTCTCCAACGAGTGCCCATATGAGAAGAGAGAAGATAAACCAAGGTTTCCCAAGACCTTTCCCAAGAAGAAGTTGCCGAATCCTTTGAACTCCAAGCTCAAGAAGAGAGATGGAATGGCAATGGTTGGTCAAGAAGAATCTGATCCGGATGATGTTAGTGGTGTTGCCGGAGTTGCTCAAGACTCTCAAAACACGTTGAGGTTAGTAAACAAGAGTGGTGACGTGGTCACCTACAACTACATGAAAGATTACAAGGGCAACGCTCACAAGTGCCTAATGGCAAAGGCCATGGTTGAAGAAGGAGAGGACCAAAGCTCTTCTGACAAGGTCAAGGTAACTCCACGATCAAATCCTCCTCTTTTCACACCTTCTACTCCTAGTGATGAGTACCTTGATGCGGAGGATAGCTATGAGGATGATGATCTAGATGATCCTATGATTGCTAAACTTAATAAGTTCATGTGCTCCCTCAAAGGAAAGAAACTCACTATGTTTCGTATGCTTATGGAGATGGTGAGTAAGCACACCATCACCATTAAGGAACTCGAAACCCTCGTCACCGATGAAAAGGAAAAGTGTGAAATCCTTGAGCAGAAAGTCCAATATGAGGAAGCACGAAATGATGAACTATGTTTAAAAATTGGTACAAACATTGATGTTCACACAAATGATCTTGCCTCCTTGAAAAAGGCTATTGACTCTTGTGAAGAGTTAATGAATGATAAAAGCAAGCTTGTGAAGTCTCATGCTTCTCTATCTAAGGATTGTGAGCTTCTATCCGTGTCCCTCAAGACTAAGGAAGGAGAGCTCACCGTTCTTAGAAAGAGTTTTGAGACGCTCAAACTTACTTATCTTGAAACTATAGCCAAGGCTTACTCTTCCCCTATTATAAATGTTGATGCTTGTGCTACTAACTCTAGTAGTGATCTAGCATCTATTCTTGAGGAAAATCGTTTTCTCAAGGCTCAAATTGAGAAAGGTCTCATGACATGTGCTCAAGGGCAAAAGAATCTTGATGAGATTTTGAGTCAACACAATGAGGTGTTTGCCAAAGAGGGACTTGGATTTGACCCTAGCACAAGTAAGAAGAAGACGTCCTCCCAAAAGTGCACAACTCCTCTAAACGAAACTTTTGTAAGAGAAGGGCACAAGGAGAAAGGTAAGGTTGTGAGTGGGAAGGCCACAAGGGGCATGCCCACTCTCAACAAGCCTAAATAGTTCATGCCTCCTTCCTATGTACTTCGGAAGACTAAGGATGGAGAAGTCTTTGCAAAATTTGTTGGTCCTTGAAATGCATTCCGTTTCTATGCTATTTGGGTCCCTAAGACCCTTGTAACTAACTTGAGAGGTCCCATTGCAAAATGGGTGCCTCTACCAAGTCCTAATTGTGTGTAGGTAAGCTTCTCCGGTGGAGTGAAATGGGTGATTGATAGTGGATGTACAAATCATATGACCGGAGATAGCAAATTGCTCTACGATTTCATGGAAGCTATTCAACCATTCATGAGCATTATGTTTGGTGGAGGTTCAAAAGGACAGGTACTCGGGTTGGGCAAGGTGGCTATCACCAATGACATGTCTCTTGCAAATGTTATGCTTGTCCAATCCCTTAAATATCACTTGCTTTTTGTTCGCCAATTGGCTTCTGTTGGTTATGATACACTCTTTGGACTAACGGATGTGAAAGTCTTTAAGAGAGATACTCTCGAAGTGGCCTTTGTTGGAGAGTTGGATGGCAACCTTTACACGGTTGATTTCTCGAAAGAGAGCACATTCCATGCAACTTGTCTAATGGCCAAGGCTGACAAGGGGTGTCTATGGCATCGCCGGCTAGCCCATGTCGGCATGAGAAATCTTCAAGATATCTTAAAGGGAAATCACATCCTTGGACTAACCAATGTCTCTTTTGAGAAAGATCGTGTGTGTAGTGCATGCATAGCCAGGAAGCAACACCAATCAAAGCACCCACCCAAGAACATAGTATCTACTTCAAGGCCCCTGGAGCTCCTTCATGTGGATGTTTTTGGGCCTCCTTCATGGGATAGTCTTGGTGGGAAAAAGTATGGTCTTGTCATTGTTGATGATTACTCAAGATATACATGGGTGTTCTTCCTCAAGTCCAAGGACGAAATGAAGATCACCTTCATTGATTTTGCCAAGCAAGACCAACACAAGTTTTATAGAGAAATCCGAGCAATAAGGAGTGACAATGGCTCTGAGTTCAAGAACTATACCTTGGAGGAATTTCTTAGTGATGAAGGGATTGAGCATCAATATTCAGCTCCATACACTCCTCGGCAAAATGGTGTAGCCGAACGGAAGAACCATACACTTGTAGAATTGGCAAGGTCCATGTTGGATGAGTACAAGTCACCACATAGTTTTTGAGCTGAAGCTGTCAAGACTACATGCCATGCATCAAACCGACTCTTCCTCCGCACTATATTGGAAAAGACTCCATATGATCTTCTAACTGGAAACAAGCCAAATGTCAAGTACTTTCGTGTATTTGGGTGCAAATGTTTCATTCTCAACAAAAGAGAACGGTTAGGAAAATTTCAATCCAAAACAATTGAGGGTATATTTGTTGGTTATGGATCAAACTCTCACGCCTATAGAGTCTACAACAAATCCAATGGATGTGTTGTAGAAACTTGTGACGTGGTGTTTGATGAATTTAATGGCTCCCATGGGGAGCAAGTTGATCTAAGTGATGTAGGTTAAGAAGATTCTTCTCAAGACATTTTGAACATGGGTGTTGGTGCACTTCTTCCTATGGAACAAGAACCTCATGATGATGAAGAAGAAGATGGAGGTCTCACGCATAATCAAACTACCTCAACATCCATACCAACACAAGTTCCTATTGTTCAACCTATACCCTTAGCCCATGTTGATGAGGTTGATCAAGTCTCACTTAATGATAACCATCAAGAACAAGATCATCATCAAGAGCAAGAACAAGAAAGTCCAATCATGGATGATGAACCTCAACAACTGCAACATGAACAAGATGATCTTCCTCCACGCGTGAATGATCCATATGTTGAAGATGTGGATGATGGACATGAAGTTGAACCTCGTGAAACCGTCACCTCCATCATGCCTCGAGTGGCCGGTCGTGTTGATGTTGACAAAATCCTCACCGGCATCTCGGAAGATAGAGTCACTCGTAAACATTTGACAAACTTTTGTGCTCACTTCTCGTTTGTGTCTAGTATTGAACCACTCAAGGTACAAGAGGCTTTGATGGACAACGATTGGCTTGTTGCTATGCAAGAAGAGTTGAACAGTTTTGAACGCAACCAAGTGTGGTCACTAGTCACGAGGCCGTCCACCGAGCACAACGTCATTGGAACAAAATGGATTTTCAAGAACAAGCAAGATGAAAATGGTGTCATCATCTGAAACAAGGCAAGGTTAGTGGCACAAAGGGTACGCACAAGTTGAAGGTTTGGACTTTGGTGAGACCTTTGCCCCCATTGCCCATCTGGAATCCATTCGCATTTTACTTGCTTATGCCGCTTACAATGGTTTTACATTACATCAAATGGATGTGAAGAGTGCTTTCCTTAACGGTCCTCTACAAGAAGAAGTATATGTGTCACAACCACCCGGGTTCGTTGACCCCTTTCACAAAGACTATGTGTATAAACTTCATAAGGCTTTGTATGGCCTCAAACAAGCACCTCGTGCTTGGTATGATCATTTGAAGAAATTTTT
Organism: Triticum aestivum; assembly: GCF_018294505.1. NCBI lineage: Eukaryota > Viridiplantae > Streptophyta > Magnoliopsida > Poales > Poaceae > Triticum > Triticum aestivum. Next base: position 347,998,465 of record NC_057798.1, read on the forward strand.
ACTCGATGATGGTTTTGTGAGAGGGGTGATTGATCCCACTCTTTTTACTAAGAGGTACAAGGGTGATTTGATTCTATGCCAAATCTATGTAGATGACATCATTTTTGTTTATCCTAACATTCATTTGTGGAAGAAGTTTGCGGATTCCATGACCAAGAATTTTGAAATGTCACTCAATACGGATTTGAAGTTCTTTCTCGGATTTCAAATTCAACAATTTCAAGAAGGAATTTTCTTATCTCAAGCAAAGTACCTCAAGGATATTCTAGAAAAGTTTGGTATGTCTGGCGCTAGTCCATGCAAGACACCCATGCCAACCAAAATCACTCTCACTGAAGACACAAATGGTACTCCTTTCGACCCATCTACTTACTGCTCTATGATTGGTTCATTGTTTTATCTTTGTGCATCTAGACCAGACATCATGTTCAGTGTATGCATGTGTGCTAGATTTCAAGCTTTCCCTAAGGAAAGTCATCATAAGGCGGTTAAGCATATTCTTAGATACCTTGTTCACACCCCAAAGTTGGGCCTTTGGTACCCCAAGGATGCTAAGTTTGATCTCATTGGGTACATGGATGCGGATTGGGCTGGAGACAAAGTGGATCGTAAGTCCACATCCGGTGCATGTCAGTTTCTTGGACGATCCTTGGTGAGTTGGTCCTCAAAGAAACAAAATTTTATTGCACTCTCTACTGCAGAAGCTGAATACATTGCTGCCGCTAGTTGTGAAACTCAGTTGTTATGGATGAGGCAAACTTTGAAGGATTACGGTATCACCTATAGAAATGTGCCTCTTCTGTGTGATAATGAAAGTGCCATCAATATTGCTGAGAACCCAAAAGATCATCTCCGCACCAAACACATTGATATTAGGTATCATTTCTTGAGAGATCATGTTGAAAAGGGTGATATTCACATTGATCACATTGGTACAGATTTTCAACTAGCAGATATCTTCACCAAACCTCTAGATGAAGCAAGGTTCTGTCGACTTAGGCGTGAACTTGGTATCCTGGAGCTTGACAACATTATGTGAAATCTAGTACCCAGTCATGCATGAATCTAATGTCTTGTCATGATGTAGGCATATACTTAGGGGGAGACATTCAATTCATGAATGTTCTCGCCCTACTCAATGCATGAAAAGAACCAACACTCTCAAAGTATCCATGGGTCTAGACCTATGGTGCTTTAACATGATGGAGTAGTGACTATGCACTTAAAGTTCAAGTCTTTCTGTGTCATGTCATGTCTACTCAGACATCGCGGAATTAGCCACCACTTGTAGTCTATGGCTATGATTGAGTAAGGTAGGATCTGAGTTACTACATAAAGAAGTTTTACTGTGAGAAAATGCCTTTCTCCTCATCATGATCAGCACCTGCATTCTTGCCTCCTGTCCAAACTTCTAGCGCCGGACGTCCGTAGGTTCCGGACATCCGTGTGGTATTTCACTGCCACGTCCGTAAGCATCCGGACGTCCGTATATTCTGCTCTGATTACATTCGTCCGGTCGTCCGGCCTCTCCGGACGTCCGTAAAATCCACTCTGGTTCCCTTAAGTTGGCCTAGACGATGAAGCTCCGGACGTCCGGACGACTCCGGACGTCCGTAAAAACCTTTCTGTTACAGGCTGCCCGGTCGTCCGAAGCCATCGTACATCCGTCGAATCATCTCTGTTATCCTCTATTTGCTGATGGTCCAGGCTCCGGTCGTCCATCCGTTCCCGGACGTCCGGACGCATATATGCCTCCGGTCGTCCGCAGGCTCCGGGACGTCCGTACGTTTTTACTAGGGTCTATATATATATAGCGCCGTAGGGTTTGGTTAACCAACCCCATCCTCTCCACTTGGTTCGCCGCTGCCGCCACTCCTGTCATGCGTCCACTCCCCGTAGCCGCCCGCCGCCGTACCCCTCGTCGGGGTTTCTCCCCGCCGCGGATCTGCGACTCGCCGTCCGGCCCGTCCAGCCCGTTCCGTTCGGAGTTTCTCTCCCCGGCCAGTCCGTCGACCCCCTGCTCCAGCACGTCGCTCGGCTCCTCCGTGCTCTTCCTCGCAAGGTAGGGCACAACCTTCTCTCCCCCCCTCCTCATGCATTCACCCTGATCTATGGAGGGGTGTTCACATGTGCTTTCCGTCTCCCTTAGGTCACGATGCCTCGGTCCAAGCACTCCGCACACAAGCAAGTCGCCGGAGGGTCGGCTCGTCCGTCTCGTCGCGGTGGCTCCGACGACTCCCAGGAGGAAGATCGCCCTCGGAAACGTGCCGCTCGTCCTCCCAGCTCGTCCAGTGATTTCTCTTCGGAGGGGTCATATTTTGAGGATGAGCTTGAAGAGGTGGATCTGTCCCCGATGATTGGCTTCTGCGTCGCTACCCCCAAGCCCGGCACTCGTCGTCCAACCTTTCAACCTCGTCCTCCTCCGGTGCAACCCCACGGTGATGCCCGTCACATCTCCATTGAGCCTCCACTATCACTAGGCCGTCATGTTAAGCGTTTCAACGAGGTCCCCAAATCTTCATATTTTAAATTGCCTCATGATGTAGATCAATTTACTATTGTTAGGGATTCTCAGGATAGTCGCTTTTGCACAAATGTCCAAGCCGACATCTTCACCATGATTGTCATCCCTAAAGGCTTGTCACTTCATGTTTGCATTGATCTTGAGCACATTCGCACTCATCCGGAGAAATATCCGGGAGCCATTGAGCTCATTGAGTCGTCAAACCTAGCTGCTCCATTCGCCTTTCAACACGATTTTAACCATGCTGCCATCCATCAGTTTTATGCCACATGTTACTTTGCTCCTGATAACACTGTCACATGGATGACCTCCGACACTGCACTCACAACATCTTATGCTGAGTTTGTCACCGCACTTGGATTTCCCGACACTGGGTTCAAAATCCACAAGGATGACCCCAACCATAAGCCCAAAGGCATTGCGGTCTGCGCGGATCTCCTTAGACCCATATCATCTTTGTCTAGCACTGGAAAACAAAAGGGTCTAAATCAAGTCTCCATTTGGCATTTTCCATTCACTATCATTTATCAGTGTGTCATCCGCACCATTTATCCCAAGATGGGTGACAAGGGCTTCTGCAGCAGCTATTGCATTGATCTCATGCATCGCCTCTTCACATCTCCTAAAGGGAAGATAAATGTTCCATACTTTCTATGGCATGAGATCCGCCTTGCTAGCTTCCAGCACAAGCGGGATTTCCCTCATGCACCTTTTATTCAGGCATTTATCGAGAGTGTAGCTCCCTTTCCCATTGCACACACTCATATACATGAGAGATGGGTCATCCCACCTCATATGGCGGCTGACCATGTTCCTCCTCCTCCTGCTACTGCTAGTCGCACCGCCGCTAGTTTTCCTTCTCACGCTACCCATCCTCCTTCAAGTGATGCCCCCTTTGGGCGTATTACTCGTTTTCTTGGGAAGGCTCATTCAGCCATGATGAAGATGTTCACCTACCATTGCTCCCAACACCACGATGTGGTCACTCGCATGGTCACTTCCAAGAACGCTTTGAAGGCTCGTCTGAAAGACTCAGGCGTATATGATGTGAGTGACAATGAGCGTCTTCCTGCAGATCCCCCTTCTGATTTTGCTTTTCCCTCCGGTCCTGCGTGGGCTGATTTCTTCGACGAGGCTGGTGGCAGTGGTGTTCATGATGATGATGATGAGGATGATCTTTAATACTGTCATGTCATTCCCCCTAGTTCTTTTCTTTGGATACTTGATGCCAAAGGGGGAGTAGGCTCCATATGCATTACTCTAGCTCATTATGTAATCGAACCTATGTTATGAGTAGTTTGTTGAACTATGTTATGAGTTGTTGAACTATGTTATGAGTTTGTTGGTTATGAGTTTGTTGAATCTGAGATTTGGTGAATCTATATGAAGTGTAACTCTTGATTATCGTGGCATCAGTTTGAGGGGGAGCCCTCATCATTTTTGTTTTTAGTAGTATCTGTGGTATCACTTTGAGGGGGAGCTCGCTCGCTACTTATTCTTATTATGGTTATTGAGCTCCACAACAAATACTTCCGATTACTATTATGAGTATGCATATGAGTTGTCATCAACTACCAAAAAGGGGGAGATTGAAAGTGCAATCATGCCCTTAATCATATTTTGATGTTGATGACAACACATATGCTCGGGACTAATCATGTTTATCAAGTATATCTCAGGATTATGTTCCAAAGACCGTGTGCATGGATCATGACTAGGGACAAAAGCATATAACTCAAGAATGGAGATACAAGATGTTGACTTCATTTATGGTTTGTTCTTGAGTATAGGGATCCCGCACTATTAAGAGGGGATCGATGGATCTGTGAAAAACTTGCTCAAAAGTTGCTATCTATATACCTTGCCTTCGGACGTCCGGTGTTCTACGGACGTCCGGTCTTCCTGATTGCCCAGACGTCCGGACACTTCCGGACGTCCGACACTCCCACAACAGAAACATTTTTACAGATGTCCGGAACCCTCTGGACGTCCGACACTTTCACATCAGAAGCATTCTTACGGATGTCCGGCCCCGCACGGACGTCCGCATCCTGTACACTGGATTGTGGGTCACACTTTTCATAGCGGTCGGTCGTCTGACGTTCTCCGGACGTCCGGCCATCCTGTACCCCAAACGGCCACCTTTTCCCACCACCTATATATACTCCCTTCCCTTCCACGGGATAGGGTTGACCATTCACTTTGAGCCTCACAAGAACACTCCTCACTCTCTCTCTCATTCATCCATACTAAATCCTAGATTCCAAGTGTTCTAGGAGCATTTTGAGAGAAGTTCTCCTATCAAGTGATAGATCCACTTCTTCCCCTTCTTTGCACCAAAGGAATTCGTGACTTGAGCAAGTTTTGAGCATTTCCCCATCGTTCTTGTTACTCTTGGAGGTTGGAGACTCCTAGGCGGTAGGAGTCATCCGGAGAGGAATCGAACTTTGTGATTACCCTCGGAAAAGTTTGTGAGGGTTTGGAGACCACCCCAAGGTCTACTTCTAGTGGTTGAGAAATGCCTCCGTGGTGTTGTCTCAAAGGGAGAATAGGGTGAGCCTTCCTAGCGTTGGTGTGCCTTCGTGGTAACATCCATCCCTCTAACGGTGACTAGCTCCCCTCCAAGGGAGTGAACATCGGCTTACATCCTCGTCTCTCGGAGTTGCGGTTATTCCTAACCTTAACTCTCTACTTGTGGTTACTTGTCTCTTTACACTTGCATACATTATATTGTGCTTGCCTACTTACGTGTTTGTGTTATTTGCTTAGTACTTTGTGCTCATGTGCATTTGTTAGGCTCATCTTCATATTCCGCATTATTGCCTAAAAATTGCCAAGTAATAATTAAAATTTGTAATTGTACCTATTCGCCCCCCCCTCTAGGTCCATCTCGATCCTTTGACCTTCAACGCAAACAATTTTTGGATGATCTGTGTGCAACCAGGTACAGAAACATTGGTAAGATTTGCATCTGCCATATTGGGTATATTGCCATTTGTCAAATTGGAAAGATTGACATTTGTCAATCTAGTAACATTGCCCTTTGTCAACCCTGTAACACTGCCATTTTTCAAAATTTGCAGCTAAAAATCACCAGCACTATCTAATTTTTGCAACTGAAATTAGTAAGCATAGATTTCATTCATAGATTAAGCAATCATTCTTTATACAAACAATTCAACTCGATAGTTGAACCGACCAAAATTTTCCCCAATTGTTGCCAATCGTGTACTGAAATAGCTAATTCAACTATATATACTAGCACATTTTAAGTACGTTGTACAGTTCAACCACATCTATAGTCAGATGAATTGAACAAAATAGCCCCTAAATACTACTATTACGGAGGTGCTTTGTACTACTTCAAGCGAATTCTCCTCTGCCGAGCGCACTCAGTAAGAGGCAGAGGAACACAAGCCTACCAACGAGCTGGACAGCTGGAATCCGGTGCCTGCTCCTACTGCACCTTTAGCGACGCTCACCTCGAACGCCCTCTGTCACTCCAGACAACCCCTCTCAAAGCGGTGGGACTCCTCGTAGATCTCCTCATTCCGTGCCTATGGGGAGGCGTGTGCTGGGACCATGGCAGCGGTAAGACTCTGTGCATGCTCGACCAGGCGCTCCTCTTCCTCCCACAGAAACTCGACGTAGCGAGAAAAGTTGCTGACGCACATGTGGAGCTCCACCTCCACCTCACGCCTTCGGTCCATGGTTGCGTAGCGGGTGATGAACCCTCCAGTCGACGGTGGGCTTGCGGCCATGATGGCTGATGGTGGGGTGGCGGCCAGGACTGCCACCTCCCGCCTTTGGTCCGCGGTGGTAGAGCGGGTTATGGCCAGGGTGGCCGACAGTGTGGTGGCGGCCAAAACGGCCACCTCCAAGCTTTGCCTCGCGGTGGTGGAGCGGGCAATAGCCCTGGCTTTTGACGGTGGTGTGACGGCCACGACAGCAGACAGTAGGGTGGAAGCAACGGCGGCCGGCAACAACTGCCGACGGGCAGTGGGGGCGGAGCATGTGGTGGGTGTTGTGCGCACACCCAATAGGAAGGCCACACGCACTACACTACGTTGGGGTCTGAGCCGCCGCCGCAGTTTAGCCTCCCAGGGAGAGCTGTCCTCTGATGATGCAGAGTGGCTGAGCGACGATGATGGACTGATGCCATTGGCAATTGTGGGAAAAGCAGCCGAGATAACCTATAGGGAGGGAGGGGAAATGAGACGCGGGACTTACCGACCGTGAGTGTTTATGTAGCAGCCCAGTAAGCATTGGGATTTTGGGGGAATTCTCTGAGTCGGGTGGGAAGCGTGCACGGCTATGTGCGGGAACGTACACGGTTGTGCAGGACTAGGCTCACTAACAATTCATTGGTGCCACTTTGAGCCAGTCTTTGGCTAAAAGAATACATGCGTGCTCCTCAAGCTTGCGTTCGAAGCCGTCTGCGGCAGCAGGGTGACAAGACATGCGAGAGGAGGACGAAATGACACGTACATATACGGTTAGTAATAGAAAATTTTCAATTTAGTTACCTAGAACCACCGTCCTAGTTTATAAGTCCTCTTTGTATTTTGTGCCAAATTTTGACTAGGGTTTTAACTAATAAAATACAAATGCATGTCGCCAAAGATTATATCGTTGGATTCATATTGAACATAGTTTCCAATTATATTATTTGTATAACATGCATTAACATTTTGTTAGTTAAATTTAAGGTCAAAATATGGCACAAAATATAAAGGGGACTAATAGACCAAGACGTGGTAGTACCACACGACTGCTATGCAACGTCACGAACGATTGTTCGACCACCGTGTAATGTGGAACACGACATAGTTTCACATCATGCCGCTGGCTCGCAACTGCCGGCCGGCTTGTGGACCACCATTCCCTGCGTGTTAAACTGCTTTATGCGTGTGGTTGCTCGCGGTTAAGGCGGCATGATGTGAAACTACATCGCATTCCACATTACACGGCAACACGCTCTGCTCTGGCGTCCCTCCACGCGCTCTGCCCGTGTCACTCCACACGCTGTTCCAGTGGTTGGGGCTGGCACACGATCACTACGTTCGTGCTGCCACTATGCATGTGATTGCACCGGGCACGACATCATGATGCAGTTACTCGCTGCAAAAACTGCCCTGCGGACGTGCCGAGAATCTTGGGCGCCCAACCACCATTTATTCCCGTGGACATTTACCTTCATCTCTCTTTCCACACGACACAATAAGCACACCCACGACAACACAAACAAAGAGGATATCCAACGGTTCTAATGGCACTCCCCATGGCTCCAATGGCGCTCCCAGTGGCTGACAACGACAAAGGGGGAAGTTCACCATGAATCACGTAGTGGACACCCACGTGAGGGGGAAGGACCTCTATGTGGTGTACACGAATGAGCCAATCTCTGTGGAGAGCTCCATCCAAACTATGGAGTGGTTGCTTGCTGAGGACAAGTACCAAGTGGTCGGCTTCGACGTCAAGTTCACCGCCGATTGTGTCAGGCATGATCAGAAGCTTGTCGTCACCAGTTCTGTGTGCGCCATGACGTCCTCGTCTACCACTACCACCTGGCACAAGGCCTTGCAATCGTTTCACCAGGTTTATTAATAGCCTCGACTACAGTTTGGCAGCGGTGGACACCACCAACGTTCTAAAAGCGTTTGAGGTTTCAGGCTTTCCCTGTCGGAATCTAGTCAACATCCGTGGCCACTACAAGGTCAGGGGCATCACCAAGAACAATCAAAACTGCCTGGTTGACCTCGCCTTGGCCACCATCGACCCCTACTATGTGAAGATGAATAATGAGTGCAAGTAGGATAGGATGGCCAGGCACAACCCACGTCAAATATGCGGCCATGGACATGTACACAAGCTACAAGATGTATAGGTGATACGTCTCCGTTGTATCTATAATTTTATATTGTTCCATGCCAATATTATACAACTTTCACATACTTTTGGCAAAAAATTATAAATTTATTGGACTAACTTTCTGATCCAGTGCCCAGTGCCAGTTCCTATTTGTTGCATGCTTCTTGTTTCGCAGAAAATCCATATCAAACAAAGTCCAAACGCGATAAAAATTTATGGAGAATTATTTTGGAATATATGTGATTTTTGGGACTAGGAATCAATGCAAACGGGGGCCCACATCCCCCACAAGACACCAAGGCACGCCCAAGGGGCCAGGTGCTCCCTGGTATGTTGTGCCCTCCAAGGATGTTAGTTGGACCTCTACTTGAGGTGCAAGGAAGCTTATATCCAGAAAAATCGTGTTAAAATCTCATCGCGTAATCCGAGTTACGGATCTCCCAGAATATAAGAAACATTTTTTGGCCGGATCTGGGGAACGTGAAACAGAAGAGAACAAGGAGGCATATCCTATCTCGGAAGAGCTCCTGCCCCTCCACCGCAATGGAGGCCATGGACCAGAGGGGGAACTCTCTTCCCATTTAGGGGGAGGCCAAGGAAGAAGAAGAAGAAGAAGGAGGGGGGCTCTCTCCCCTCTCTCCCGGTGGTGTCGGGGTACCACCTGGGCAAGGATCGTGACAACGATCTACATGAACAATCTTGCTACCGTCAATACCAACTTTCTACCCCTCTATGCAGCGGTGTAACACCCCTGTTCTCCGCTGTAATCTCTACTTAAACATGGTTCTCAACTTTGTATATTATTTCCCAATGATATGTGGTTCTCCTATGATGTTTGAGTCGATTCGTTTTCTCTTGTGGGCTAATCGTGATCTTGGTTGGTATGATTGTATATTTTATTTATGGTGTTGTCCTACGATGCCCTCCGTGTCGTGCAAGCGTGAAGGGTCATCGCTTTAGGGTGTTTCAATATGTTCATGATTCGCTTATGGTGGGTTGCTAGAGTGACATAACCTTAAACCCAAGTAAGTGGGTTGTTGCGTATGGGAGTAAAGAGGACTTGATACTTAATGCTATGGTTGGGTTTTACGACCTTAATGATCTTTAGTAGTTGTGGATGCTTGCTAGAGCTCCAATCATAAGTGCATATGATCCAAGTAGAGAAAGTATGTTAGCTCATGCCTCTCCCACATGTAAAATTGCATGAATGATTACCAGTCTAGTTATCGATTGCCTAGGGACAAATGACTTTCTTGTTGACAAAATCTATCTATTTTTATTACCTTGCAATTTATTTTTAGTTTTATCCTCACAAAGTACTTTTAGTTTCATACTTGTTCTAGGTAAAGAAACCGTTAAGTGTGCATAGAGTTGTATCAGCGGTCCATAGAACTTGAGGGAATATTTGTTCTACCTTTAGCTCCTCGTTGGGTTCGACACTCTTATTTATCAATCCCCTATACTTGTGGGTGATCAAGACCTTTTTTTGGCGCAGTTGCCTCGGAGCAATAGCGTGGGGTGAATATTAATGCATGTGCTTGTTTGCTTTATCACTAAGTAATTTTTATTTTTTGTTCTAAGTTGTTCTCTATCTTCAGTTACAGATATGGAACACAAAATAATAAACAAAATTGTTGTACTTCCTACTCATGGAGATGGGGAACCTCCTAAAACCCTTGATGTTGATTATGTGAAAGATATTAAACACCACTTTGATAATCCTAAGGAAACCATGTTCAACTCGATAACAGGAGATACGTTGGATCAACGTGAATACTTTACGGATTATCGCTTGACTCAAAAGGAAAACGTTTATGGGACCAAATTCATATGTTGCATTGGTATGCTCGGGTATGCTTGAGATATAATTATACTTGTTGCTCTACGATGAAGGCTCCACAGCTTCCCTTTTCAGGCAAATTTAGCGATATTGAAACCTTAGCTTCTTACGCCAATGGTAGATATGATTACTATGATGTGGAACGAATAGAAGAATTTGTCTCTTTTAAGGGTGCTTACGAAATTGAAACTCTATTTGAAAAGTATTAAGATTATGATGATTCTATGTATATACCTGAAAATTTTGCTATACTTAAATATTGCTATGGGAATTATGAATACAATTATGATATTGATGTGTTTATTGAGAAAGTCTCCGTTGTCCAAGAAGAGACTAATATTTTGCAGGAAACTATGGAAGAAATGGATGAAACTGTGATCTCATTGTATGAAAAAGATGAGGAGGAGAGCAAAGAACAAGAGGCGGAAGAGCGGATTAGCTACCCGTACGCACCTTAGAATGAGAGTAACTCTTCAACTCATAGATTGTTTAATTTCCCTTCATGATTACCGAAGGACGAATGGTATGGTGATTGCTATGATCCCGTTGATTCTTTTGTAATATACCTTTGTGATGAAATTGATGCTTGCTATGTTTGTGGCCAAGATGCCAATATGAATTATTATTATGGGGATGAACTTGCTATAGTTCCTTATGTTAAGAATTAAGTTGACGCTATTGCACCCACACATGATAGTCCTATTATCTTTTTGAATTCTCCAAACTACACTATAACGGAGAAGTTTTCACTTATTAAGGTTTACATTGATGGGTTGCCTTTTATCGTTGCACATGATGATTTTGATGAGTATAATGTGCATGTTCTTGCTGCTCCTACTTGCAATTATTATGAGAGAGGAACTATATTTCCAACATGATAGAATTGCAAAAAACTGTTTACGCGATGTATTGGCCTTTACTTGATGTGCATGAATTGTTCTTTTATGACATACCGATGCATAGTAACAGAGTTAGAACTCGTCATTGCATGATATATGTTGCTTTGTGCTCACTACTAAATTACAAATCATTGTTAATAAAAATTGGCTTTGATATACCTTGGGATCTGGGTGGATCCATTACTTAGTAAATTTATTCCTAGCTTAATGGCTTTAAAGAAAGCGGTGCCAGAGAGACAACCCAGAAGTTTTAGAGAGTCATTTATTTCTGTTGAGTGCTTTTATAAAGTTTAAAAAATACATATAGACCGGAACCTCAAAACTTTTTCAAAAAGAGAAGCGATTGAAAGGTGATGCATTGGAGAAGTGAGGGTCGACCTTGAACAGTTGTGTTCATGCTCATGGAAACAATGTAGAATTTTTCATGCAGATTCTCACAAAAATAATTATCCCCTTGTACAAATCCATTGTATTATAAAAATTTTGTGCCAAGATTTTCCTTTTAGGATGATTAGATTGCTTGTTGGTATGTGCGGTGTAAAAACATAAACTTTGGCTGTAGCGCGTGAATTGTCATTTTTTACCGGAACGTCAAATGTTTCTGAAACTTATTGAACAAAACTTCTATACAAATTGTTTATGTTGTCCTAATTTTTTTGAATTTTTGGAGTTATAGAGGTATGGTGAATGTTCAGATTACTATAGACTATCCTGTTTAAGACATATTCTGTTTTTGATGCATTGTTTTGCTTGTTTTGATGAAACTATCGACTCTATCAGTGGTATAAGCCAAGTAAAATTTATATTACAATAGCTAAAATGCAAAAAAATGAATGGGTTTGAAAAAGTACATAGAGTAGTTATTTGCATTATTATACTAACGGATCTCACGAGATTTCTGTTGAGTTTTGTGTGGATGAAGTGACCAAAGATTGAGTAGGTCTCGATATGATGAGAAGGAGGAGTGGAAAGACTTCATGCTTTGCGATGCCCACGACACCCCAAGTAAATATCCTAGGAGACTCAAGCGTCTAAGCATGGGGATTTCCCAGAAGGCACCCCATCTTTCTTCAACAAGTATCGGTATGTTTTCGTTCTCGTTTCGTTCATGTGATATGTGTAAATCTTGGAGCATCTTTTGTGCTTAGTTTTCATTTTTCTTGTATGCACCATGCTGGTATGAGATAGTCGATGGTTGATTTATAAAATGCTCATTGCACTTCACTTATATCTTTTGACTATGGCTTTATAGAATGCTTCACGTGCTTCACTAATACCATTTGAAGTTTGTATTGCCTGTTTCTCTTCACATAAAAACCTTTATTTGTAGAATGCTGTTTTGCTTCACTTATATTTATTAGAGCATGGTCTTTTGTAGAAAGAATTAAACTCTCATGCTTCACTTATATCTATTTAGAGAGTCAATGGGAATTGGTCATTTACATGGTTAGTCATAAAATCCTACATAAAACTTGTGGATCACTGAATATGATATGTTTTATTCCTGGCAATAGTTTTGCAAGATAGAGACGATAATATGTGGGAGGTAATAGTGCATAATTGTTTTTATTAAAATATTAGTGTTAAGGTTTGTGATTCCCGAAGCATGCACATATTGTCTCCCGTTATGCCGGGAAGTTGGAGCACAATTTATCCATGATTGTCTATCTTTGTGTGAAGGTCGGTGGCGCGCGATGGTTAATTCCTACACTACTAGGAAAAGGGATATAGATGAAATGGACACTAATGGCGCACCAGACATGTGGTGCGCCACTACTATATACTAATGGCGCACCATGTGTTGGTGCGCCATTAGTGTCCAAATAATAATGGCGCACCACATCCACGGTGCGCCATTAGTAAAAAAAATCAATTTTTTTCAAAACTAGTAATGGCGCACCAGGGGATAGTGCGCCATTACTAGTTTTAACTAGTAATGGCGCACCACATCCATGGTGTACCACTAGTAAAAAAATTTCAAATTGTTTTTCAATTTTTGTTTTAAAACTAGTAATGGCGCACCACTCCCACGGTGCGCCATTACTAACTTGGCCCAAAAATTCCACCTAATGCACCCCCACCCCAGTGGACCGCCTTTTCAGTTTTAGAAAAAATAAAAGAAAATGATGAAAATGTCAAAAAAATAAGTTTCCCATGTGATATGTGGTCTAGTTGTTGGGAAAATTTACGAATATGAATTTCGACTTTATTTGCAAAATCTCTCTGGAATTTGTAAAATGGGCATAACTTTTGCATACGAACTCGGATTAAAAAGTTTTGTATATGAAAAATCATCTACTCAAAAAGTTACATCCGAATTTAACATTTTCAAAATCCTCAAAAACCTAATAGAAAAAAGTTACGGCGCTTTTAAGATCTGGAGGCAAAAAAAATTAAAAATATTCAAACTTACTAGTGGCGCACCGTTTGCTAGGTGCACCACTAGTAATAGAAAAAAAATTAGTTTTGATTTCTTTTTTCGGGATTTTTTTTCAAAATATGATACATAATATGAACCGAAGTTTGAAATTCATCACACTCATGAACATGAACAAAGTCCTAAACTAGTGCCTATGAACATGAACATACATAATATGAACCGAAGGTTTAATAGGATTGATATGCTAGATATATCAACAAGTGCCTATGAAGTGAGCTGGTGCTGGGGTTGGATAGAACTATGAGGTTAAGCGTGATTGGGCTGGAGTAGTGTGAGGATGGGTGACCTTTCAGGAAGTTTGACCACGGAGTGCGATTTGACCTGAGATTATGCATATTGACCCGAGATTAAGCCATAGTGACCCAAGATTAAGAAAAAAAATTGATTTTTTTCGAAAAAATTTATTACTAATGGCGCACTTCTATGTGGTGCGCCATTACTAAGTCAGATAGTAATGGCGCACCTCTAGGCATACTAATGGCGCACTACAGGTGCGCCATTAGTATCTCGTATACTAATGGCCCAACAGTGATGCGCCATTAGTAAAAAACACTAGTGGCGTGGTACTAATGGCGCACCAGTAGTGCGCCATTAGTAGGCAAAACTAGTGCGCCATTAGTAGGCCTTTTCCTAGTAGTGCTACCAACCTGCCCCCTAGGGGCACGTGTAGTAGTACTTTTCTTCGAGGGCTAATAAACTTTTGCAATAATTATATGAGTTCTTTATGACTAATGTAAGTCCATGGATTATACGCACTCTTACCTTTCCGCAATTTGTTAGTGTCTATGGTACCGTGCATTAGGCTTTCTCACCTCGAGACATGGTGCAAACTTCGCCGGAGTATCCAAACCCCGTGATATGATACACTCTATCACACATAAGACTTACTAGCACAAATGCCCATTCGTTGCAACGGGCGAAATGAAACACAAAACCTGCTACACATGTCATTACTCATCATTTTCTATATCCATTTTCTGATAAATGTGGTAATAAGTTTAAATTGATTGTCGCTTTTTGCAACATGAATTGTGGACATGAAGAAATCACCCTGATGTCCTTCATTTGATGGAAGAGTGGTGGTGCACGGATTAGTCTGATTAATCACTTTTATCTTTTCCTCTTTGGAAAAACCGTGTATTGCATCATGTGAAGAAAAAAATATATCAGATGTTTCTTCCCATAGTAAGCATGGCCCAAGACCTCCAAAAGCCCATACCCTCTATTTCAGCACACCTCCATTTGTATTACCACTTATTATTGCCCTTGTCATCCATGGCATTCAAAACATTCTGCACGGCTAATCTTAACTGCTCGTTCGACCTCGTCGAAGCGTCCACATCGTCCGTCGACTGACCCCGCCGGTTTATTAACCCTACGAGCTCTTTCTTAAACCTCCTCGGCTAGTTTCAGCGGCTCTAAATGGTTGTTCCAAATAATAGATAATTATAATCTAAATTATGTTGCATTTATTTTTCATTTTGAGTGCCTTTTATAAATATGGATTTAAAATTATTGTTTAACTTATTCAAAAATTGATAATAATTTCTAAGCAAATAATTTCTCCACCATAATCTAAAATAAACATTTTAAACTTCCACTTTGAAAGATTAAACTAAATCATTAAGTATATGCATGTCACCTTAAATTCAACCAGAATATTATTTTCAAACAATAGTATCTCAATTTTGAGTTAAAATAAGTAGGATTTTTTAGTATTTATAAGAGAATTCCTGTACTATTGGCTACTGTTGAGTTACACGATGATCACTGATGGGATCGATGTACATATCTATAATTAATCTATTTTAGCGTGTGGACACACACACATGTACCATGGGTGTTTCCTCACGGCACTGTAGAATTAGACCACATTGAGATACAACATCGTCTCCATCAAAGATAGGTGGCAATCAGAGCGGCGAAATGTATATATAGAAGTACAATGGGAGGAAAATTTTATCTCCGTACCTTCTTTATTTTATGAACAGTAAAATTTGCAGAAATTTAGATGATGACCTTTTATTTTGAAAGAAAAAAATGTGCGTACATAAATCTTTTATTTCGATATTTGATTGTTCAGATCGTACTGAAATTTACAACACTTTTGATCCTAAGCGCATCCATAAGCCCATCCCTTATCAAGATGCGTGGCCAAGCTAGCCCATCCCTTGTTTAGATGAGTGGCCAGCGATGCATCCATCAACCGTCCATTCGTATCCGTGTTCCTTCTCCATCGTTGTTCATCAGTTGGCTCAGCAACCATCCATCAGCCGTCTGCTCGTATCCTAGACTCGTGTATCCATGCTCCTCCTCTGTTGTTGTACGTTTGTGTGCTCAGCAGCTGTCAGCCCCGTCTATTCATGTCCATGGCCTTGTATCTACATCTGCTCCCACTTTCCTCCTATCTCCCATTGAAGAACAAATATAATACCTTCCCCTCTTAATATTTATATGCTTAGACAGAACCCAATCTTTATCCTCTCTCTATTAATTCTATAGGAGGCTTACTGATCTGAGATCCTAGATGTATATAAATTGGTGCAAAAAGGTGCAAGGCAGTGATGTGGGACTAAAGGGAAGCGAATCATATATTCTGCACACAAACATGTGCTAGCTAAGTTGAACTTGGACTTCCAAACTATATGTGAGGTTGGGGGTTCGATCCCACACGCTGGCTTATATTTTTTGCAACCTCTCCCGCATAGTATTGGGCCGTCACTATTGTTGGGCTGGTACGATGGGGTTGGCACGGTGGGAGGAGCTTTTCATTGGCGGGTGATGCCCAAGTTGGCTGATGCGGACAGAATTTTGGACGCCAGCCCTTAATTACTACCACCTCATGTATATGTTTTAAATTACTAAAAGCGTAAATTCACGAGAAGAAGTGTATTACGACGGTGAACCCGACGCAGGCAATCTGTGCTTTATTGTTAGGGAAATATTATATCTTCCTCAAAGTAGCCACAATACCTACCTATTATGGTATTTCCATAGCCATTCCGAGATATATTTCCATGCAACTTCCACCGCTTCCGTTTGATGACTTGAGCCTTCATTGTCATATTGCTTTGCATGATCATATAGCCGACATAGTATTTGTGGCTTAGCCACCCTTCATCGTTTTTTATACATGTTATGCTAGATCATTGCACATCCTGGTACACTGCCAGAGGCATTCATATAGTCATACTTTGTTATTGGTATCGAGTTGTAATATTGAGTTATAAGTAAATAGAAGTGTGATGATCATCATTATTCATTATTAGAGTATTATCCCTGTGATGAAAGGATGATGGAGACTATGATTCTCCCACAAGTCAGGTTGAGACTCTGGACTAAAAGGGGAAAAAGGGGAAAAAACGAAAAAACAAGAAAAAGAAAAAAAAGAGGAAAAATAAGGGGCATGCTAAATTCCACACTTATGCTTCAAAGTAGCACCATGTTTTTCATATAGAGAGTCTCTTGTGTTGTCACTTTCATATACTAGTGGGAATTTTTCATAGTAGAGATTGATGCATACCGACTTAGTTTCATATTGAGCTTTCATACACTTATAGCTCTTAGTGCATCCATTGCATGTCAATCCCTACTCCTCACATTGATATCAATTGATGGGCATCTCCACAGCCCGTTAATTAGCTCCTTCGATGTGAGACTATCTTTGTTTTTTGTCTTCTCCAAATTAATTTCTACCACCGTATTCTATTCCACCTGTAGCGCTATATCCATGGCTTGCACCCATGTACTGCGTGAGAGTGCAAATGCTGAAGCGCATTAAAAAGTATGAACCTATTGCTTGGCTGGCACCAGGGTAGTATATGATTTATACTTTGTGTTAAGAAGACAGAGCATGACAAGACTATACGTTTTTGTAGGGATAGCTTTCTTTAGCATTGATATTCTGAAAGACATGATTGTTTGTTGGTATGCTCGAGTATTGATGTATTTATGTCAAATTATAGACTATTGCTTTGAATAACTCATGTCTTAATATTCATGGCATGACTAGATATATGATCAACTTTATGCTAGGTAGCATTCCACATCAAAAATTATCTTTTTTTTTGTCATTTACCTACTCGAGGACGAGCAGGAGTTAAGTTTGGGGATGTTGATACGTCTCCCTCATATCTACAATTTTGTATTGTTCCATGGCAATATTATACAACTTTCACATACTTTTGGATTCAATTTATATGATTTAAGGGATTTACTTACTGATCCAGTGCCCAGTGCCAGTTCCTGTTTGTTGCATGTTTTTTGTTTCGCAGAAAATCTATATCAAACGAAGTCCAAATGTGATAAAACTTATGGAGAATTATTTCGGAATATATGTGATTTTTGGGACTTGGAATCAACGTAAACGGGGGCCCACAGCCCCCACAAGACACTAGGGCATGCCCAAGGAGCTAGGTGTGCCCTATTGGGTTGTGCCCTCCTCGGATGTCGGTTGGATCTCTACATCGGGTTCAAGGAAGCTTATATCTAGAAAAAAATTGTGTTAAAATCTCAATACAATTGGAGTTAGAGATCTCCCGAAATATAAGAAATGGATTTCGGCCAGATCTGGGGAACGCGAAACAGAAGAGAACAGAGAGGGAGATCCAATCTCGAAGGGGCTCCTGCCCCTCCACCACAATGGAGGACATGGACCAGAGGGGGAACTCTCCTCCAATCTAGGGGGAGGCCAAGGAAGAAGAAGAAGGAGGGGGCTCTGTCCCCCTCTCTCCCGGTTGCGCCGAAGTGCTGCCAGGGCAAGGGTCGTGACACCAACTTTCTCCCCCTCTATGCAGCGTTGTAACACCCCTTCTATTTGCATAATCTCTACTGAAACATGGTGCTCAACTCCGTATATTATTTCCCAATGATATTTGGTTATCCTATGATGTTTGAGTAGATTCGTTTTGTCATGTGGGCTAATCATGATCTTGGTTGGTATGGTTGTATATTTTATTTATGGTGCTGTCGTACGGTGCCCTACATGTCACACAAACGTGAGGGATCCTCATTGTAGGGTGTTGCAATATGTTCATGATTTGCTTATGGTGGGTTGCTAGAGTGACAGAAGCTTGAACCCGAGTAAGTGGGTTGTTGCGTATGGGAGTAAAGAGGACTTGATAATTAATGCTATAGTTGGGTTTTATGACCTTAATGATCTTTAGTAGTTGCAGATGCTTGCTAGAGTTCCAATCATAAGTGCATATGATCCAAGTAGAGAGAGTATGTTAGCTCATGCCTCTCCCTCATGTAAAATTGAAAGAATGATTATCGTTCTTGTTATCGATTGCCTAGGGACAAATGGCTTTCTTGGTGACAAAAGCTATCTACTTTTATTACCTTGCAATTTATTCGTAGTTTTATTCTCGCAAAGTACTTCCAATTTCATACTTGTTCTAGGTAAAGCAAACCTTAAGTTTGCATAGAGTTGTATCAGTGGTCGATAAAACTTGAGGGAATATTTGTTCTACCTTTAGCTCCTCGTTGGGTTCGACACTCTTATTTATCGAAGAAGGCTACAAACGGTCCCCTATAGTTGTGGGTTATCAACACACGGATTGTTGACATGAGGAAGTGCCTTCGTCCTGCCCCACACAAGGGATTGAGCCATGGAGCAGTGGTGGCAGAGTCACAAGCAGTAGACGATTAGGTGATCGTTTCTCCTAGTTTAGAATGCATGTAATTGTTTAGTATGGTGTGTGCGAATGATTTTTTATAGTCGCTTATGTAATTGTATGTTTATTTTGGTCAAATATGTTGTTCTTCTATAGATAGAGCAAGTCACATCACAGACGGAGTATACTTGAGAACCCGTCGGTGATGAATTCATCAATCGCTGACAATTGTATACCACCAAGCATTTGCCTGCAACACACATGACATATTAGTAGCAATCATCTGTGTTATTAACAATCTTCGCACACATTTCTGATTACGGACCTGTTTGTCGTGTATCACACAAATCCTGTTCTTTTGAACCATTTCTGTTATCTTGGCTCATCGCACACAGTTCACTTGAGTGAACTGTATGCCCTTTATCACACACACACACCTTGATCTAGCCAACCGTTTCTATTGTGTTGCCTAATCACAAACAGTTCATCCGAGTGAATTGTATGTTGTATATCGGACACCCCCATCTGGCTAACCATTTCTGTTGTTATGCTCATTGCAAATAGTTCTTATGGACCAATGATATGTCCATTTTGCTTCATGCTTTTATATTGATATTTGTTGCATTATGGGTTATTGTTACACATTATGGTACAATACTTATGCCTTTTCTCTCTTACTTTAGAAGGTTTACACAAAGAGGGAGAATGCCGACAGCTGGAATTCTGGACCGGAAAGGAGCAATCTGAGATACCTATTCTGCACAACTCCAAAAGTCCTGAATATTTATGGAGAATTAATTTGAAATATATAAAACATATTGGGCGAAGAAAATACCAGAGCGGACCCACCAGGTGGCCACAAGCCTGGGGGCACGTCCCTAGGGCTTGTGGGCCCCCTAGCAGGTCTTCGGTGCCCATCTTCTGCTATATGGATGGTTTTGACATGGAAAAAATCATAAGGAAGCTTTCAAGACGAAGCGCCACCGTATCAACGCGAAACCTGGGCAGAAGAAATCTAGGGCTCCGGCGGAGCTATTCTGCTGGGGAAACTACTCTCCGGGAGGGGGAATCGAAGCCATCGTCATCACCAATGATCCTCCCATCGAGAGGGGGTCAATCTCGATCAACATCTTCACCAACACCATCTCCTACCAAACCCTAGTTCATCTCTTGTATCCGATCTTTGTCTCACAACTTCAGATTGGTACCTATAGGTTACTAGTAGTGTTGATTACTCTCCGTAGTTGATGCTAGTTGGTTTATTCGGTGAAAGATCACATATTCAGATACTTGATGCTCCTCTTATTATGAACATGAATATGCTTTATGAGTAGTTATGTTTGTTCCTGAGGACATGGTAGAAGTCTTCTTATAAGTAATCATGTGAATTTGGTATTCGTTAGATATTTTGATGAGATGTATGTTGTCCTTCCTCTAGTGGTGTTATGGGAATGTCGACTACATGACACATCACCATGATTTGGGCCTAGGGGAAGGCATTGGGAAGTAATACGTAGATGTCATGGGAAACCACGGCCACCTATAGGACCAAGGTTCCCTTGCTTGTTCGGCAGGGGGGGATGTCACGTTGCACAAAGAGAAGAGAGCATGGGGCAGCACAACCGAAATCACACAAGCAATTTTACCCAGGTTCGGGCCGCTGCAAGGTGTAAAACCCTACTCCCTCTTTGGTGGATTGATGGTGGAAGAATGGTGGTGGATAACAGTACACTCGCCCGGCAGGGGTCGCCTATGGGTGACGGTGGCTACGCACGTACGAGTGTGAGGGTGTCCAACCTTCTAACTTCTTCTACGGTTGCCACGGGCCTCCTTTATAGATTAAGGGGTCACCACAATGGCAAATCAGTCATTATGCACTGATAAGATAGGAAACAATGCTATCATACCAAACTCTATAGGCTGACAGAGTGCATTAAATGCGCCGCTCAACGTCACATCGTTGCTTGCCCGGCAAGCTTTGCCAGGCTATTTTGCCAGCTTCACGCCTGCTTACTTGACACATCGCAGGATGGGTGTCGCCTGTAGGTATTCCTGTAGAAAGAGGCTGCCATGTGGCGAATGGCTTCCACTTAATCATGTTGCGGCTTGACACCGCACTGATTGACGACGTGGGTCGTGGTGGAGTGGTTGGTGAGGTGGTTTTTTGCCTCCGTGAGTCCCGGCAGGCTACGCCGAGATGTCTCGGTTGTTCTCTTTTGGGGGTTTTGTCGCCCTCACCAAGCTCGTCTGCCCGGCAAAGGGAGGCTTTTCTCCTGGTGGTATCTTGCTTCTAGCCTGACCTTGGTCCTCTTCATCTACACATTGGTCCTTTGAAGATCTTGGTCTTCTGCACTCTGGCATGGCTTGGTGCAATAATCTTATTCCCGTGCCTGTGCACTGTCTGGGCCACAAATCTTGCCCTGATCATGCTGTCGAGCATCGTCGGGGTAGTCCATAATAAGTGCACAGGCAGGGGCACTGAAGAGGCTAGTCTTCTTGAGATCTTCTTTGCTTCTTCATTAATCTCGAGTCCAGGCCAGTTTCTGATTTTCCTGTGCATCACGTGCAACGTTACAGAAAAACTCAGACCGTGGCATGCGGGGTGCCCATGCCCCACGATCACGAGATGCACACTACCATCCCACTTGCCCCCTGCTTCAGGCGCACCCGCCACGTGTACTCCATGCATTAGGAGGGGTAGATGGTCGATGCGGAGAGCATGGGTGTCAGTGCCATGGCGGAAAATCATGCTACATTGGTTGGAGCAGCGGGTCGGTCCTGATTCCCTAAGCCACTAGATGGGCATGGAGGCCCTATTGGGGAGCAGGGAAACCACCCCCTGGGCGAGAGGCCAGCCCCTAGCCTCACCCTTCTATACGAGGGGGTAGGAGTGAGATAACCATTCCCTAAGCATCTTCATACACACCTGCTTCTTCTTCTTCTTCAATCTTTCATCACTCGCCATGGTGAGAGAACGAGGGCGCGGTGGTATTCCGGCGGTGGCGATTAGGGCTTCTGTTCGATAGCGCATCCCCCCCTCTCTGAACCTGGTGGTTCCGGAACCCGCTGCAAGAGGCGGAGGGAGGGGGCGACATCGTGGCCACCGTGGTGCTCGAGGAAGAGGAGGTCGGGCGGAGTTTTGGCCATGCCCCCACCGGCTGCTCCTCCTCTGATGGAAGTCCATATCGAAGATCAGCCTCGAGAGTTTTTCATCAGGCTGTACAAACCTCCGTGTGGCCACCTCTGTCTCCCTTCTCCATTCGTACGAGAGATGGAGCTTGAACTACCACACGCTCTAAGGCCGCACATGAGGGACTGCGGGAACGGAAACATGTGGGTTGATATCGACTTCCCCACTCCTCATGTCATGTATCTCCGTCGCGGCTGGAAGACCTTTGCCCGAGCCCATAGCCTGATAGAGGGGCACGGTCTCTAGTTTAGATTAATGGAGAGCGGCGTGCTCTCTGTCAAGATCTTCGGGCGCTCAGGATTTCTCTTAGGATGCTGCGAGGAGAGCTCTACCGACGACGAAAGCTCCTCCTCGAGCGACAGCGAGGAGGAGGACCATGATGGTGATGACAACGCTGGCAAGGACAACTCCGACTCCGGCTCACTCCGCATGGATCATCTCCACCGTGGGCAGCACCATCATCTGCCCCTCCATTTCTCCCCTTCAAGATGATTGCTGGGAAGTTGCATGCAGAGGTGGTGATGGTGCTCCCTGGCTTCTTCCAGCTGGACCCAGAGAAGCTTCCTCTCGGGGTGCAGCTCCATTAGCCTTGCCGTGTCCTGTTGGCCCTGGTGGTGGTGGTTGGTAGGTCGTCTCCGCCATGCTCTCTATCGTCGCCTTCGTCGGTGTTCTCCCTTCCCCACTGGGCTACCTCTCCTGGAGCCCAATTGGGTTGGCCTGGGCCTCTGCCTAGGTGATCCTTTTTCCCTCTCTGCCTTCACCTGCCGTGCCTGGGAGGAGATGGACAAGAAAGGGTATTAGGGGGCTTATCTTTTTTACACTTAAATCTGTAATCACTTGCCAAATTTTAATTCAAATAACGTAATCTCTCAAGTCCATGTTTGTGTTCTATTAGGCTTGTACTAGTATGATTAGCATATTAATGAAAAAGATGAGCCTTGCCAGGAAACCGTGCATGTGTATGTCAATGCAGAGGTGGGATGCCTCTTTAGTTAAATAAACGAGTCTTTCCCGGCAGGCTATCCTGCCGGAACCCTTTTTATTTTATTGCCGGGGACCAGAGTCTACAGGGCAAAAAAATAAAGGGACCAGCCCCCCGCAACTCTCTTTCATCAAAGGCTACTGCGACCACCTAGGCCGAAGCAACGTTCGAGCCAAGAGTGGGAGCACCTAAGCTTCAAAGAGCGGCGATGTTTTCTCATACAGAAGTTTTAGCTTACACATCACTTATGGACAGGAGGTAGAACTTATCTATTTGGCTTGTTGGGGATCGCAGTGCTGGTCCATCTCCTCAACTCCTTCTAGAAGCTAAGTTCACGGAAGGAACATGCAGCATCATGTAGATGAGAATGATGCAGGATGTGATCCTATCTATATACATATGCAAATGCTCATGAAATGCTTATGCAATGCTCTTGGAATGCTCATGCATGCATGCAACTTTGTCGGGGCTCCAGTGCTTCGTTTATTTCTCTGTTGCATAGGATCATCGCCCTTGCTTTGAACAAGGGGTTACATGCAGATGAGGTAAGGCATGTACAAAAGGGTGTTTGCCGGGCAGGGCCCGGCACCCGTGCCTTACAGGTAGAACTTGCGGAGATGCTCAATGTTCCATGAGTTTTGCAATTGAATGCCATCTCCGGTATACAAACAGACTGCGCCATGTCTGATAACTCGTACTACCTGGTAAGGGCCATCCTACTTTGATGTCAACTTGTTTGTACCCTCGGCCGAGTGAACCCGCCTAAGGAAAAGGTCGCCTTCCTCAAAATACCGAACATCAACCCCGCGGCTATCATAGCAATGCAGGGCTTGCTGATAGTGTGTAGCACACGTAGCAGCCCGGAGACGGTTCTCCTCGAGTAGCACAGCATCGTCACACCGGTGCTGATCTTCCGCTACTTCATCATAGGCAAGCACTCGAGCCGACCAGTAAATGAGTTCCATGGGGATAACTGCTTCTGTCCCATAGACCAGGTGTCAGATTTCGGGTTCCAGTAGATCCTTGAGGTTCGAACACTGGGGTGCATGCGGAGATCACACCCCCAGCCTACCCATGTCTCAACGCCTCGATAGGACCTAAACTACACGAAGAACAACACAAAGGACACAAGATTTATACTGGTTCAGGCCACCATTGTGGTGTAATACCCTACTCTAGTGTGTGGTGTGGTGGATTGCCTCTGGGGCTGATGAACAATACAAGGGAAGAACAACCTCGCGAGGGTCTGTTCCTATGGTGGTGTTGTCCCTTTGGAGGGATCGATTCGAGATGCCGATGGATCCGTCCCGTCTACCCTGGGGGTGGCTAGCCCTATTTATAGGAGGAGGCCCTGGGCCTCTTCCCAAATATTGAGCGGGAAGTGCGCCAACAATTGGCCATTTTGAAGGGGAACATCTAGTACACTTATCCTCACTAAGGTTGGTCCTTGCCTGCCAAAGACCCTGACGATGACGCAGGCTTGGGCTCCATGATGACCTCCGTTCTGCGGCCCTGCTGGTCTTGGTCTTGTTGCACTGAAATGGTTGCCTTTCCTTGATACCCTTGCCTGCGCTTGCCCCCATTGCACCAAAGGGGAAACAAGGACTCTGCGCAGGCCGGCGCCCGCCTGGCCTCGGTCGTCATGGCTTGTGTCACGGGCACCTCGTGAGGTACCCCGCCTTGATATCACCGCCTTCTCGCGAGCCAGCCTGACGAGGCCGTGCCTGAGGAAGCCTCCTGTCGCCCTTCCCCGCGAGGCTTGGCCCCTCGCGAGGGTCTTGAGCATGTGTCGTTGAAGATGGGCCGTACTGGGCCACTCCTCGAGCCACGCTGCAGGCCGCAGGCAGGCAAGTCTGGGTACCCCCGTTCCCAGAACACCGACAGTAGCCCCCAGGACCAAGGCGCTCTCGGACTTGGCTTAGCAGAGAAGCGAAGAGGCAAGTGCGAAGCACCGCGGGCCCCAATAGCCTGCGGCCTTGGGCGCCGCATGGCAGTTGATTGGACATGGGCGTCCCTGTTCCCCCACGCCTCCTTATTTTCCGCTCAGCTAGGCGGACCCGTGGGTGCACACAATCTCCCCTCTCCTCGCCGCTCGCGCACCTCCTGCTCTTCCTTCTCTCGAGCTACAGCCTCCGCCTCCAATCCAATCTCAAATCCTCCCCCTTCTCATCGCCATGGCTCCGACAAAGAAGGGAAATGGGCAAAAGTTGGTGCCCTCGTCCGGCCCGTCGCCATCGACGGCTCCCGCTGTCGATAAGTCGATCATACTCAACCTGGAAGGCTTGGACAAGTTCAGTTCCGCCATTGCCACCATCTTCAACGAGTGTGGGAGGACGACGGTTTGGCTCGCGTCTCACTTCTCCATTGATAGGATAGCCACCGAGGTTTAGTACTTTGCTGATGCCCTGTGGGCAGGATTGGTTCCCCCCTTCTCCGATTTCTTCAATGCCGTTCTTTCCCACTACCAGATCCACATGATGCATTTGGGTCCCGATTCCATTGCTCTTCTTGCTGTTTTCTCTTTTGTTTGTGAGGCGATGATGGGCATCCCTCCTTCCGTTGCTTTGCTGCGCCATTTCTTCTCTTTGCGCCTCAGTGATCCCTTCCAATGCTCGGGGTGCATGAGCTTCTTTGCCGCGCCAGAAATAGAGGCCCCGGGAATTGACTTCAGAATCCTTCCTCCTGCGACTGGGTTCCGAGAGTGGTGGCTGTACGTGGATGTCGGAGTACTCAGCCCCTGCTCTCGGAGCCCACCTTGCCTGCCGTCCCCAATTTGGGCTGGGGCCAGGAGATGCTCACGAGCCCCCGGCTTGTCTTCGTCTGGCATCGCTTCACGTACTTGAGGGAGCTCGGTGTGACGGCGCCCAAGGTGGTGAAAGAGTTCCTCATGCGCCGCATTGCCCCTCTCCAGCGTCATTCCCGCCAGATGTGGTCTTTCGGGGGGCGTGGAGATCGCATGAGGCTCCAAGAGGAAGATTTGACGCCTGAAGTGCTGAGGAAGGTTCTCATGATCCTAACTGGTGACCCTTCTCCTGGCAGCATCCAGCATGGTGGCACCTTGCTGTACCTCTGCTCGAACAGGGGTGACTTTGTGAAGCAGATGCCCAGCTTCGACGAATGGGGGCTGCGCCCCACAGGCCTCAAGGGGCCTCGCAAGAACCCAGTCGTGGTGGTCGCCCTTCCGGTTGCCCATGACGGTCCCTCCTCAAGTGGTGGAGCTGGGAGGCAGGGGCTGCCGGGGGCTGAGGCGACCGCTATCGGGACGACGACGCCAAGCGGGGCTCCTGAGGCGGTAGCTCCTGACGTCCATCCTGCGGTGATAGAAGGGGCTGAGTCGCAGCCCACAGTCCCAGTGGCAGAGGCCTCCGATGCCCCAGCCACCCTCCATGGTGCGGCGCCTGGCAGCAGGCGCTAGGGTGATGCCCCCGAAGTCGACCTCATTGGCGCTTCCTCCTCGTCGCAGGCTGACCCTTGCGCCGAGCTCCTGGCCGCTTCCGAGTGGACTTCAAGGCTCTCCAGGAGAGGAGGGAGGCCTTGGGTGATGATTACCCTTGCCGCCTACTGAAGCGCGGGAAGTACTTCGCCACTGATGAGTAAGCATTTCCCTTTCTTTGTTCCTTACTTTCCTGCTGCTTCAACTGATTATCGCCCTGCAGGGCCCTTCCTGCCGAGTTCGCGGAGATGGCTGAGGAGCCATCCCTCCAGGCCCCGCCCTCTCCTCCTTCCCCAAGCGCCCCGGGCTCCAGCACCGCCCTTGTGGTGAGGCCGGTCGGAGAGGCGGGCCATCCTGTGGTGCGTCCCGATTCTTCGCACCTCGCGACCATCCTTTGCAAGCCCTCCCGGGGCATAGCCAGCCTGCCCTGGGCTCTTCGACTGGCTATGGACGGCGTCGGGCTGAGGTCAGCCCTGCGGTCTTCTTTGGAGGGCGAACTGGTCCTGGGCCAGGCTTCCCGTGAGGCGCATCCGGTCACCGTGAGGACGCCAACCCCTAGCCGCCTGCCTGGAGGGGGTGTGCTGGTCCGTGGCCCTCCCCGCGCGCCCGAGGTGGAAGGCGATGCAGAAGACGTGCTTGAGCATGCTCAGGAGCGCCGCACCCTCTGCCCATAGTTCCTCCGGAGGGCGGCGGACGCGGTGAGCCAGCTTGGTGTAGAGCTCGATGACGAGGACGCACGTCTTGAGGCCGAGGGCCTGCGCCTAGCTAAGGAGAGGCGCAAGCTGAAGGTGTCCGTCGCCCTTGTGCGCCACCAGCATGACCTTGGCAATGACAAGGCTGAGGTGTCGCTGGTAGCTTCTCGAGAGGCCTGCTCCCGGGCCATCTTAGAGGCTCAGGAGGCTGACCGTGGGCGCAAGGTCGTAGAAGAGCGGGTGTGGGAGCTCCGGGCCTGGAGTAGCTCCCTGGAGGAGTAGGTGGAGTTACGTGAGGCGGCCTTTGCAACGATGGAGGGGGCTTCGGCCGACCGGGTGGAGCTCCAGACACGCGAGGAGGCGCTGACGATGGAATCCACCGAACGCACCCTGGACCTCGAGCGGTTGGAGACAAGGGAGTGCATGGTGATGCGGGCGGAGGATGACGTTGCTGAGAGGGAAGCCCGAGCCGCAGAAGAGGTTGATTGTTGGGTGGCGGCGGCCCGCTTGAACCTTGAGCGCGAGTTCGAGGAGAGGCTGGAGTTGATCAAGGTTGAAGCAGAGGGGAAGACCGCCACCCTGAATGCCAAGCTGGATGAAGTGACGCGGCACGGGGACGCTGCCCAAGCCGCTCTTGGCGCAGCACAGGCGGAACTGGCTTCCTCCCGCGCCGAGGTGCTTCTTCTCCACCAAAGGATGGACGCGGCCGAGGCCGTTGCGTGGTGCAACAAGGACGAGATACGCCAGCGGCATACCTTGGAGCACGTGCACAGCCCCATGCTCCGTGAGCTCCAGGAAAAAGCCAACACGGCCCTGGGTATCATCTGCAAGGCAGCCGTTGGGGAACCTCGTGTGTTCAACTATGCTGGTAATCTTCAGTTCTTCACCGACGTGGCGACGCAGCTGGAGGCTCAGGCGGGCAGAGCCGACAAGTTGGTGGAGGAGAGGAGTCGTGCCCTACTGGGGCGTGCTTTTTCTCGCGTCTTCAGTCATCTCCAGGATATGGATCACCATTTCGACTTTGACACCGCCGTCGCACGGGTACCCCTGGCGATCCGGGGCGATCTGGCGCGTTGGGTGGAAGACAATGTGGATGCCCTTGTCAGGGCTTTCACCTCTGACGACGACGGCATGGTCGTGGCCGCTGATGAGGGCGGAGTGGTGAATGGCCCAGGTGATGTCGGCGGTGGCGCGGAAGGAGATGGCGAGGCCAGTGATGCCAGTGGCGACTCCGGAGGTGTCCCTAAGGATGCATTTGGAGATTTATCCGATTGACCGCGTGCTGTTCCTGCTTTCATCCTGCGCAGAGAGAGTTCGGGCTTGGCCCAGAGGATTGTAAGAGAATTTTGGGAGGGGGAGCCCCTCATGTAAAAACTTGCAGTTAGCATATTTGTAGACATGATATCACCCGTGTGCTTGCTCTAGCCGACCGGTCTCATGGCGAGTCGACTGGCCTATTACCTTTGACCTGTACGGGCCCCTAGCCTTCAAGGGGGCTGTGGTGTCATGAATGTCTCCTGAGCGAGCCTGTTGGACCTGCAAGGAGAACCTTCGGAGAGGGCGCGGTGACGGCAGCCTGGGCTGCGCGCATGCTGGGCCTAACCCGGCTCGTGAGGGGCTCACAAGGGGAGGCGGCTGAGGCTGGACGGACGCAAAGCGGTGACCAGAACACGAGATATTGCTCGAACGATACTAAACACCCCTTCCCTGAATGCATGCAAGTCTCAAGCTCAAATCCAACTTAAATCCGAACAGGGAAAAGCAACAACCAAGGGGAAAAGCAAGGAAAGCAGAAAAAGCCGCGTACGGCACCCAGTATAGTCTTTGATGTCTTCTCACTAGAGCGGAGCTAAGTGCTGCCACTGGGCGTGGGCGGGAGCCCCCGAGGCCCGAGGGCGGCTCTCCGGAGACTCCGGGGCATGTACAGCCCCACTCATTATTACATGAGAGTGCCACGGGGCGGCGAGCTTCACAGGTACTGGGCCTTCTTCATAGGTACCAGCCTTGCTTCAAATCGCCAGACGAGGGCCCCACCTTGCGCCACACTCTAGTGCCATCGACGACGGCCGGAGACCGAGGACGCCGCCGATGGGGTAGAGCGGTCGCCAGCGGTTCCCCCGACGACCACGGGTCCTCTGCCGGGGGTAGGACCTGAGGCACCTCCCCG
Source organism: Triticum aestivum (assembly GCF_018294505.1). Classification (NCBI taxonomy): domain Eukaryota; kingdom Viridiplantae; phylum Streptophyta; class Magnoliopsida; order Poales; family Poaceae; genus Triticum; species Triticum aestivum. The sequence continues at coordinate 348,028,118 of NC_057798.1, forward strand.
GTAGAGGGCCTACCTCCTGAGGACGCCTTGCTCCGAACGCCGCGGTGGTGATGCCGGATCCCGCCCCCTCTCCTGCAGCCCCCGGCGCCCTCATCCTGAGGGAGTAGGAAGCTGCTGGATTGGGGCAGCCATCTGGCGCGACGACCTGTACCTCCTGCGACCCATGGTTAGTGTATGCTTTCTCCTGAGGAATTAGCGGTGCCCGATAATCGCTGCCTCCAGCGCGATCGACGGGGCTTTCTCGGGGCTCATGAAAGAGCTCAGCTTCGGGCGTCTCCTCCCCCCAGCTTGGGCCGAGGAACAAGTTGTGATCTTCCTCCTGCGCGTGTCCTTGATCCATCATGTGGGGCACGTACTCCTCTGGGGCCGCCACCCCGAACGCTTCGATGTAGTGCCTTGTGTGCCACGCAGCCCTGCTTGAGGCGCCCACCTGGGGGTGGTGGCGCGACGGCCCGCTGGGACCGTGGGCTGCGGTGAGTCCTCCTTCGCTGGCCGGGGGCGGAGGCAGCGCCGTTGGTGACCAGGTGCTGACGGCCAGGGTGGTGTTAGAGTGGCCCTGGAACCCGCTCGGGGCTGTGCGGGCACGCGTGGGGCCTCCGTGCGATCTGCCTTGGGCCTGAGGGGGCAACTGGGTGCAGAAGGGGTGAGCCCCCGAGGCGGCGGAGCCCAGAAGCTCTGCCACTCGCTCCAGTAGCACGTCGCGGCCGCCTTCTTGCAGCCTGCATTGCAGCAGCTCTCGCGCTACTGTGAGCGCAATCCTTGAGTTCGCCTGCTCTCGCGGCGAGTATGGCGCTGCAGCCGCGGCGTGGCTTGAGGCCCTGGCTGCCGACCGCACCTGCAGCAGCGTGAGAACTGGTGCCACTTGGCCGCATCGCCCGCGGCCCGCAGCGCCCTGCGGACCACGGGCTGCCTGGGGCGCAAGGTTGAGGTCTCCATGGGCAGGCCATGCCGCCCAGGGATCGGGATTGCCCATCGGGTCGCCGGACATGTTGATGATGGTGCGACGGGCGGTGAAACACGAGGCGACGGAAGGCGGATTCTGGTGCACCCCTACCTGGCGCGCCAAATGTCAGATTTCGGGTTCCAGCAGACCCTTGAGGTTCGAACACTGGGGTGCACGCGGAGATCACACCCCCAGCCTACCCATGTCTCACCGCCTTGGTAGGACCTAAACTACACGAAGAACAACACAAAGGACACAAGATTTATACTGGTTCAGGCCACCATTGTGGTGTAATACCCTACTCCAGTGTGTGGTGTGGTGGATTGCCTCTGGGGCTGATGAATATTAAAAGGGAAGAACAACCTCGCGAGGGTCTGTTCCTATGGTGGTGTTGTCCCTTTGGAGGGATCGATTCGAGATGCCGATGGATCCGTCCCCTCTACCCTGGGGGTGGCTAGCCCTATTTATAGGCGGAGGCCCTGGGCCTCTTCCCAAATATTTAGCGGGAAGGGCGCCAAGAATTGGCCATTTTGAAGGGGAACATCTAGTACACTTATCCTGACTAAAGTTGGTCCTCGCCTGCCAAAGACCCTGACGATGACGCTGGCTTGGGCTTCACGATGACCTCCGTTCTGCCGCCCTGCTGGTCTTGGTCTTGTTGCACCGAAATGGTTGCCTTTGCTTGATACCCTTGCCTGCACTTGCCCCCTTTGCACCAAATGGGAAACAAGGACTCTGCGCAGGCCGGCGCTTGCCTGGCGCCCTCCTGGCCTTGGTCGTCATGGCTTGCATCACGGGCACCTCGTGAGGTACCCCGCCTTGATCTCTCCGCCTTCTCGCGAGCCAGCCTAATGAGGTCGTGCCTGAGGAAGCCTCCTGTCGCCCTTCCCCGCGAGGCTTGGCCCCTCGCGAGGGTCTTGAGCATGTGTCGTTGAAGATGGGCCGTATTAGGCCAATCCTCGGGCCACGCCGCAGGCCGCAGGCAGGCAAGTCTGGGTACCCCTGTTCCTAGAACGCCGACACCAGGGAGAAAGGAGTCTGCCCGGTAGCCCGATTTGGTGTCGTTGTGAGGGACCAAAGGACTACCGGCAGCTCATCGATCAACCACCTACCGTGCTCTGCAACGTATAAGAAGTTCTTGTCTTGAGTTCCCGCGGCACTTCAGCATTCGCCCTCTCAGCTTGACCATTGCTTCTAGGATGTGCAACAGAGGCAAACGAGACCTTGCTTCCGAGGGTGTGAACATATTGCACGAAGACGCGGCTTGTGAACTGGGTGCCGTTGTCGGTAATGATCCTTGTCGGGACTCCAAAATGACAGACTAGTTCTTTCAATAACTTTACAACTCACTGAGCAGTCACCTTTCTCACGGGAGTCACTTAGGGGCAATTTGTAAACTTGTCGATGGCGACAAACAAGAATTCAAAGCCCCCGATTGCTCAGGGGAAAGGGCTGAGGATATCAAGCCCCCAGACTGAAAATGGCCATGATAAAGGAATTGTCTGAAGTGCTTGGGCAGGCAGGTGGATGTTCTTGGAATGGAGTTAACTAGCTGAACCGCATCTTGGAGGGATGTGCGCCAATAGAATCCTTGTCGGAATGCTTTCCCAACCAATGCCCTTGATCCAATGTGGGAGCCGCACATGCCTTTGTGTATCTCAGCCAGCAGTTCCTTTCCTTCTTCCCAGAAGATGCACTTCAATTTGAAACCATTGGGCCTCCTTCTGTACTGTGTGTTATCGACAAACTAATACACATCGGCCCTCCGGGATACTCTTTCAGCCTCATCTTGGTCATTGGGAAGTTCTCCGGTTTGGAGAAAGTGGAATGTGTGCCTTGCCCAAGTTGGATCCTGGGCTCGGCAATGAGGACTAGCAGCACCTCCTAAACTATGGGGGCACATTCCTTGTCCGCGGGGACCATGGTCCTGGCGGCAGGGTGTGGGCCGGCAGGGTCCCTGCCAGGAGCGGAAAGCTCTACGAGGAGAGTCTTACTGGAGTCTATCTTTCTCCTTTTTCGGGCCATTATTGCTCGAGATACAGAGGGCTGAGTAAGATGGAGAACAAAATTTCCTGGTTCCATAGGAAGCTTTTGCACAACACACTTTGACAGATGATTAACTATGATGTTTTCTGCATGTGGTACGTGCTATGTTTGCAATCTGTCAAAGCGCTCCTCCAATCTCCTCACTTCCTCAACGTACACTACAAAAAAATACACTTTCATGATGATACGTGTTTGTCACAGTAGGTCGCGTTTTTTGTCATGCATGTACATCCATGACAATTTTATGACAGAATCAAGATAGTCATACATGTGATGTCGTAGAAGTGTTCAATGACATTACCAAAATTATGATCACGGAAGTGTCCACTTCCATGACGATAAATCGTGCATCACAGAAGTTCTTTCGTCAAGGGTGACCAACACGTGGCATCCACCATAACGGAACACTGTTAAGATATCGGGTCCGGTTTTGGATCCAATAACCCGTTAACAGCCCGGACCAATGGGGATTTTCCACGTGTAAAATCATCATTGGCCGCAGGAAACACGTGTTGCCTCACCATTGGGACAGATGTCATCCACTCATTGGACAGGAGGCACCTATGATAGGTCGACATGTGGCACAGCCCAACAGTGGCCCATTCCGGTTAAAAAGCCGGCCCAGTAAAAATTAGAAGGCCGGCCCATATAAGGCCTACTTGTGTCAGGTCCATTTAAGCCCACGACCCATACGAGATGTGCCAATTCGGCCCGTCAATGGCCCGTTAAAGATTTGACACCATTGCAACCCATCGTCAGTTCGAGCCCGTTAACAGCCCGCTATATATTTGGGCTCAATATCGGCCCCATGAGATTTCGGCTTGTTAACGGCCCATTCAATGGATGGGCCAATTTTTAGGATTTACATCTTTCGGCCTTTTAGCGACCCATTTAAATGTTGGGCTAATTTCCGGCCCGGTGTGTCTTTCAACCTGATGACGGCCCATAAATCTGATGGGCCATTTGTAGTCGGACCTGAGTTTCGGCCTTTTAGCGGCCCATTTAAGTGTTGGGAAAATTTCCGGCCCGGTGTCACTTTTAGCCTGTTGACGTCCCATAAATCAGTTGGGCCATTTGTAGTCGGATCTCAGTTTTGGCCTTTTAGCGACCCATTTAAGTGTTGGGCCAATTCCCGGCCATGTGTGCCTTTCGGCCTGTTAACGGACCATAAATGAGCTGGGCCATTTGTAGTCGGACCTTAGTTTTGGCCTTTTAATGGCCCATGCCCTTCATGGTCCAATACCAGCCCGGTTTCTCTTTCGGCCTGCTGAAGGCCCACAACACAGTTGGGACATTTACAATACGACCTGACTTTTGGCCTCTTAGCGGCCCATGCTCTTCATGGTCCAGTACAAGCCCGCTGTCACTTTCGGCCTGCTAAAGGCCTACAGTATAGGTGGGCCATATGTATCCCAAACTTAGTAACGGCCTATTAACGGCCCGTGAAATAAATTGGACCCACTTGTTGCCCGCTTCGATGTCGGCCTGTTAACGATCCGGGAGGTAAGAGGGCCGACCATTAACTTTCGGCCTAGTAACGGCCCATTAACTTAATGGGCCCACTAAAGTTCGTACATGTCTTTAGGCCAAATTAGATAATTTGAGCCCATTACGACGAGCAATTATGCATAGGACCAAAACTGATCAAGCAAAGGTATGGCATACAGGGAATAACGTTGGACATCCAGCATATATTACAAGAAATTACATCCACTGGGAAATCAAAGATTGATGCCAGTGCAAATAAATGAGCAGAAACTAACCATCTACAACATCACAATCTGCAACCTCAGCAAAGATGACGCCCATAATCATGTGGGCAAGTTCTTGCTGCTTTGCTACACTGTCTCTGAAAACATTGATCAGTTGTTGTGTCGCACGACTCTGCACCTCTGATTCATCCACCATTTCCATCATTGCTTCAGCCATTAATTGGTTCACAAACATATATTTATTCCGTTGCATTCGAGACAGAGGATACTGAATAGATTCAGATGGCGATTTTGGCAGGCTTGTATTATTGATAGTGGAGAGTGTCTCGACCACTGCATCATAACATAAATTAGGACGGGAACCAAACATATTAATCATGAGTTATTGCCATATTACCTGGCCTAGATTTACTAGAAAGAAACAATGGGGTTGCCTTGCTGTTTTCAGAGTTTATCTTCTTATCTTCAGCAGCCTGCACAAAATTAACACACTAGCATTGCTATCATTGGCCAAGTCAGATAATAGGAAAGCAACATTGACACAACGAACGCTCGGCCAACTAGCCTACACCAAATTAACATAATATGGCACAGCTATCATCAGCCAGGTAAGGTAATACGAAAGCAACATTGACACAATGAATGAATGGGCAACCAAAGAAGCACTACAATTTAGTAATGTGCGTGATATGAGATAGTACACTCATGCAGCTCAGTATGCAAAACTACTAGGCAGTTTTCCTTACAAAAATCAACATTGGAGCCTTTAACATTTTGCTACAACTAATTTTAGATCAGATAAAGGTTAGATTCACACCAATTAACAAAATACATGCTGATGTAAAAATATAGTGATATACAACAGGTACTTACATCGGCATTGGAGCACAGAGAATTCCTGCAAGATATCTTCCTCGAATACGATCCCAATTGAGGAAGTCTTCTATCGTTTAACCTTATTTTCTAAAAGAGAGATGGGTAAGAAACATGTAGAAAATATGATCAAAATGCTATAAAATTTCATGATGCGAGGATACGCACACGCTTCTTAGAATGGAGTTGACATTATTTTGCTGGACTGGAGCAGAGTAGTTCTTTGGCCACTGGAATCTGCTTATTATCAGTGGGAGTTGGGTTTCTCTGTGCTGGAGCAGTATCTATGAAAAATGGAGTTGGTTTATTATCTCCTGGCATTTGGATCTTTTGCAAAGACCTGGTTTGTAACCCTTCAGATTCTAACATAGTCGTTTTCCCCTTGCATGCCTTATATAGAAGAATGGTGATTCAGTTATAAAACATGCTACAGCAGAGATGGAATAGGTACTGAAGAATAGAAAGCCATGACATATTGACATGTATTCCCTCCATCCAGAAATAAATGGATGGGTCTAGCGTATTTCAATTCTAGATTCATCCAGTTTTATCCATTTCTGCGACATGTAATCCGGACAAAGGGAGTATGATGTAAGAGCTAGGGATACGACAAGACAACATAGTAAAAAAACCACTAAAAACCCACTGCGGAACTAAAGTATTCAAACCCACTGATATGAGATAGTACACTCATGCAGCTCAGGATGCAAAACTACCAGGCAGTTTTCCTTACAAAAATCAACATTGTGGCCTTTAATCATACATTTTGCTACAACTAAATTTAGAGTAGATAAAGGTTGGATTCACGACGATTAACAAAATACATGCTGATGTAAAAATATAGTGATATACAATAGGTACTCACATCTACATTGGAGCACAGAGAATTCCTGCAAGAATCTTTCCTCATAAACAATACCACAGCAGAAATTCTTCTATCTGTTAAGCTTATTTTCTAAAAGAGAGATGGGTAAGAAACATGTAGAAAATATGATCAGCATGCTATAAAACTTCATGATGCAAGGATATGCACACGCTTATTAGAATGGAGTTGACATATTTTTGCCAGACTTGAGCGGATTAGTTCTTTGGCCACTGGAATCTACTTATTATCAGTAGGAGTTGGGTTTCTCTGTGCTGGAGCAGTATCTATAAAAACTGGAGTTGGTTTATTATCTCCCGGCATTTGGATCTTTTGCAAAGGCATTGTTTGGAACCCTTCAGATTCTAACATAGTCGTCTTCCCCTTGCATGCCTTGTATAGAAGAATGGTGCTTTAATTATAAAACATGCTACAGCAGAGAGATGGAATAGGTACTGAAGAATATAAAGGCATGACATATTGACATGTATTCCCTCCATCCGAAAAAAATGGATAGGTCTAGGCGTATTTCAGTTCTAGATACATTCTTTTTTATCCATTTCGGCAACATGTAATCCGGACGGAGGGAGTATGGTGTAAGAGCCAGGGATACGACATGACAACACAACAAAAAAACACTAGTTGAATGTAAAATTGTATGCTAGCAGAAAACGTACAGAAAGAACTAAGGCAACATACACGTGTATGATTGGGAAACTAAGATGGCATTGCAACAAGGCACTAGAACAACACTTCAATGTAAAAATACATGGTATGGTTGACAGATGAAGTACATACTGATGAATAACAATGCATAAGATATACAGAAGCAGGATGTCCAAATTAAGCAGATGGCATTGCGATAGAGTAGAATGACAGTACTTGAATTTGAAAACATGTTATCTTGAATGGAATAGGTACTGAAAAACAGGAAGGCATGACATATTTACATGCATGATCAGCATCCTAAGCACATGGTATTGCAACAGAGTAGATACACTCCAGGACATTATATGCATGTTGTACCCATATCACAGGCCAAGTTAGAGCAAGGACCTTGTGGGGTGAAGAGGATTCATCATATTTCTACAAGTCTTCTGAAGAACTGTCTTTACATGTTCCATCATATTGGGTATGATTGATATCAAGCTTATTGGCCTTTACATTGCTCCGTGAGGTTCCTGTGGATATATCAGTGTGTACAATTATATCTGACATGCATGGAAGACAACTAGTAGTTATATTTATGTAATGAGTGCCTGTAGGAGACGACATAAATAGTAGGACTCGGGTTAACTAGCAGCAACAGGTCTCATAAACTAAAGGGAGAACACAAATGAAAGCTACAGAATATGTATCGTTTGTACTCAAGATTAACTAGGTGGCACACAAAAGGATTAAAGAACAGCATAGGTAATACTAGAAGTGGTATAATACTATAATCACCAGCCTGTGGGATAGCATTGGCTGATGGATGATAACTATGGAACAACATTACCTAAAGAACAAGTATCTTAGCTGAACTATGGAACAACGTTAACTACTAAACAAGACCCGTAAGAGATCAGCATGAATATACAGTGAAATGTGGTGATCTATTTTCCATGCTTAGATGAATAACAAAGCCATAAATGTTGCACACAAGTAAGATGAGGGTACAACCTATCTGGCTGCCATCCATAGGAGTGAGCATCATGTGCTGACTTGTCAATGGCCCTGCAATTGTTGTGGCTGTCCATGTCGGGCAGGTGCATCCGATGCAGGGAACTGTTGAGTGGGGACTATAGCTCCCCTCTGGTGTATGCTTCCCTTATTGGAGCAGTTGCGGTGAGTCCGAAGACGGTGTGTCTGAAGATCTAGATAACACATAATGTTAAGAACGACATATCTCTTTGATCTGAAGAAATACACTAAGAGATCAACAGCAAGGTATGAGAGTGGTCACACGTCTGTTGACTGAAGTCTAAATTGGGGTCACACGATTTTATTTTATTTTGGTACTATCCGATCTACGCCGGATGGCTTGATGGCCGTCTTGTGCCTCCCGGCTGACACTGTTCGGAATCTTCCCCGAATAGCCAGCGACCAACGGCAGATCAGCCTGCTTCCGTTGTCCGTGGCCCCGGCCAAAACCCTGCTCCCCGCCCCACCGCACTACCGTGGTTGTGCCGCCCCCGGGCCAATCCACAAAGACTCCCTGTCATCCAGATCCGGCGGCGGAAGTACCTTCAACCCACGCAAATCTAACAGATAGCCATCTAAGCATTGCATCCGTGGCGAACTTGCGGCCCCGCACCCTTATGTTAGACACCAGCCAACCGGCAGCCTAGGAGCTCCGCCGCCTCGAGGGGTGCTGATTCCCATTAGGAATCGATAGGCTCAGAATAAAAATTCAAACAACTGACACATAAATAAGGCGATTTGAGATGAGGGTGCGACCTATCTGGTGGCATGGTGAAGTAGGCAGGACCAACTGCCGAGTCGGTGAGGCCGGCGATGTTGCGGTGGCGACCGGCGGCAGGGAAACAACGATGTCACGACGGTCGACGGCTGCGGAGAAGCAGTGCCAGGACTCTGGATGGATCCGAAGTTGGAGCCGCTCCGGCGCCATTAACAACGGCGGGAGTGAATCGGCTCCGGTACGGTTCACGTGGCCATCGTCGAGATAGCACCAGTAGCACGGAGTAAGAGGCACACGGCCCAGTGCACGATGGCAAATGGACAACGTCTCTGGCATTAGGGAGGAGGTCGGCTGTGAAGTTGGTGCTGTGGGGGGCGCCATGGAGGTGGGGCTGAGGTTTCGCGGCTCGGGAGAAAGGAGCTTCCCGGGGAGAAGGTTATTTGGCGCCGACGAGGTATGAATGGGGGGGGCGGGGGGGGGGGAATTGGGAGGGTAGTGGAACCATGTATTACGGACGCATTTGTCTGAAATGTGAGGGGGAGTTATAGTTCTACCCTTGCCTTTAGGCTTCTCGGCTTGGGTCTGTGTACTGAGGGTCGGGGATAGTAGAGTAACTTTGCTTCTCCCCAAATAGTGGGCTAGAGCGATTTTTGGCGAGGAGGGCGTGTTTTGAACTATAGTGGGCGCGAGCGATTTCGAGCGAGGAGAGCGTGTTTTGAAATAGTGGGCGCGAGCTATTTCGGGCGAGGAGAGCATGTTTCGCTGACCATGGTTTATGAATTACTTGGCACATGTCATTTCGGCCGAGGAGAAGGCGCACTTGGATGACGTTACGAACCTACCCTCGATGTACAACGGGCATAGGACGGTAATTTCGCGTCTCCCATTTATTTGCTCGGGTGAATTCCACCGAGCAGAGAGGATGTTTAACAGTTCGTTGAAATTTTGGGAGAACGAGCATCCACGTCTACCTTACCAAGTCAATTCGAATCAAATTTTGAAATATTAGCTTGCCACTTCTTTTTTAGATGGAGAGATGATGCTCGGGAGTAATGTGTTTTTACATGCTCGTTGTTAGCGATTTATTATATGACAAATAGTTGACCAACTCAAAAACGCGAATCAAACCCAAAATGAAATATCTCGATTCAATGAAATAGCTCATTCACTAGGTCAAAATAGTGAACTAAATCCAAAATTGACCACCTCAATCGAGTAGCATGTTGTACAGTATTATAGTACTCCATGAACATGTTGAAAGTCAAATTAATGAACTTGTTTGATATACACATATATCCGTTCATGTGTGGATTGCAGACAACATGTTCTTCAATTTAAATATTTGAATGCAAGTTTATATCGAAACATGGTTTATATCAGTCTTTGATGCATAAAACACGACCTCCCTCTCTCCCGGACTCCTGTTCTCTCTCTCTCTCTCTCTCGCCGACAATCTTGAATTCTGCCGCACGCATCCAACACAAAAACCTTGTTGGTCCCTCTCC
>NC_057798.1:348038790-348087423 GCF_018294505.1 Triticum aestivum
TCAAACTCTCCATCCACCTGGGTCACACATACACATGCATATCTCACTCGCACTCGATAGTCCCATCTAAAAATCTATCTCTCTCCCTTGTTCTCTCTCCATCTCACACGCACACACACAATCTCATGCCTAGCTAGCCAAGTATGATGGTCTCTCACTCAATTGTAGGCACACACAGTCCCCCCTATATGTATATGACTAGCTAATCTTAGTCTCCATCACAAACATATGCATGGTCTATCTCGATTTCTCTCGGGGCATCTTTCTATCGCGCACGCACCTCCCTCGATCTCCCACCCTAGTCCCCTCGCGATCTCGAGGGGATCTCTCTATCACAATCACACCCTATCTCCCTCCTCATGCATCCATGTCCTCCATGTGTCCCTCTTGATCTTTGTTCCTTGTTGGCCAGACCTCTATTGGACATGTCCTACAGGGGTGTCTCTCTCCGTTGCAAACAATCACACACTAGCTATCTTCGTGTATCTCCTCGCCTCGCTTTTCTATCTCGGAGATGCATGCGTGATATGTTTGCATAAGAAACGAAAAAACACACACTCTCTCTAATTTATCGTTTGTTGTCACTTTCTCTTTCACACACATACTCTTTTTGCACACTTACTCATTCTCCTTCACACGCACTTGATCTATCTCGACTTAGGCACTCTCCTCGGTCCATAGCATATAGATTTATTGAAAAGTCAAACATCACAAATTTGACCATGTACGTGGAGAAAAACAATTACATCTAGTACGACAAACATATACCATTAGATTCACCATGAGATGTAGTTTTGCATGATCTATCTTTGGTATAGTAGATATAAATAACATTTGTGTAAACCTGATCAAAGTTTCCAAAGTTTGACTTCTAAAAAATGCACTGCATTATCGAGCGGATGGAATATCTCTTTCCCCCTCTCAGCTATCTGACGCACCACTCAGCCTTATCGGGGCTCCTCAATCTCTCTCAAACTTTATTGGTCAGTTTGGTTCATGACCTGACCCTCATGCCTTGATGGCGAGTACTGCTTGGTGTGCACAGGAGATGTAAAATATTTCTGCCTGGCCAGGCTTGTGTGGTGCTGAAGCATTTGGGTCATGCCTAGGCCAAGCAAAGCATCAACGTCCCATCAATCAATCCATGCAACAATTATTTAATGCTAATATCAATCCATGTTGTTGTTAGCCTCGTGGCCGCACGACCAGGCATGGCCAGGCATTCGAAATTGGTCGCCTGGGCTAGGCTACTTGCAATGTCTGGAGTCCAGCCAGGCTAATTATAGTGCAAGGGAACCCAGGCCAGGCGGGCTTTCTTTTTCACAGGGTAGCAACCAAACAAGCGTGCATGAAATCCAACCACAACCCTAGGCCAGGCAAAAGATTCTTAGGATGCAAGCCAAACTGACCTTATATCTCCCTGGTTCACACATACACATGTCTCTCTCGTGCTATACATATAGACCCATCCAACACTCTCCGCCCTTGTTCTCTCTCCATGTGACATGCACCCCCCTAAGTACCATAATCCCTCACTCCATCATAGGTGCAAGCACTCCCCCCCTCCTAAGTATGATTATCTCTTACTAGCCATCAGGAACACACGTATTGTCTCCTTCCATCCATACGTCTATCTCGATATCTCTCGGGGCATCTTCTATCGCGCACACACCTTGTCACTCGATCTCCCACCCATGTAGTCCCATCACGATCTCCAGGGGATCTCTCTATGACAAACATACACTCTCTCCTCCCCATGTCTGCATTTTCTCCGTACGTCTCTGTCGACCTCTCTCCCTTGTTTGTCAGACCCCTCTTGGCCACGTGCTAGGGGTCTTGCTCTCTCGGTTCCAAACAGCCACACACTATCTCCTCACCTTGCCTCCGTTGTCGAAGATGCATGTGTGATATGTTTGCATAAGACACGCACGCTTTTTCTCTACTTTTATCGTGTGTTGTCCATGTCTCTTTCACACACGCACGCACACTTTTTTCACTCACTCTCTCTCTCTCTAGTTGGGGACTCTGTCACGTCCATAAGCATATGGATGTTTTGAGAAGTCAAACCTCAGAAAAGTTTGACCAGGTATATGTGGAGAAAAACATTTACATCTGGAACGATCATTAGATTCATCACAACATGTACTTACTTCATACTATCATTTATCTTTGGTATTGTAGATATAAGTAATTTCTTTATAAACTTGGTCAAACTTTCAAAACTTTAACTTTAAAAAAAATGTTGGAACTACATTATCGAACGGAGGGAGTAGCTCTTTCTCTCTCTCTCTCTGCTATCTCTCGTGGGCCTCCCCTCTCACTAAAACTCTCTATACCGACGGATTATACGCTCACTGTGTCAGCGTATAGCTCCGTATATTGTTTAGTTGACTGGTCAACCAATCCACATGCTGCCTTGTCAGCTCGTGTTCTGTATCTTCGTGTGCTGGCCCATCAGTGGGCGAAAATAAGTAAACTAGAGATCCATCTGACACGCGGTGAAGTAAACAAAGTTGAAACCACTCGGGGTAGCACCCCGCTCGCTAGTAAATTCAGGGCACATTGAGGACACACTTCTTGCGCGTGAAGGACGCACTCGCGCACAATTCAACACTGCACAGGGGCATGCACAGAAGGACGCACTCGCGCACACCCAGCACACAACACGCACCAGCACACGTGTACACCGGCGTCGCTGCCGGTTGAGATGGACGGCGAGGCAGCCAACAAGCGGGGGCGGCTCGAGCCAAAACCGCATCCGGCGAGCCTAGACTTCATTAGCAGCCTCCCCAACGACATGCTGCTCGTCATCATCGGCATCCTTCCCACCAAATCTGTCGTGCGGACCTCCCTGCTCTCTCGGCGGTGGCGCCCACTCTAGCGCTGCTTCCTCCTCAACCTCACCGTCGACAGATGCCTCTGCGACGGGGATTGCAAACGCATGGCCGCAGTCTCCAAGATCCTATCATCACACCCCAGGCCAGCCAGACGCCTTGACATCCACATGTTCAGTACCAACTACAAGGTCCAACCAAAGTTCGACGAGTGGTTCTTATCCCTCACCCTAGATCAGCTCGAGGAGCTCAGCTTTGAAGCTGGAAGATGTAGCTCTCTGCCGCCGTCCATGCTCCGCCTCACGCCAACGCTGCGCCACGCCAGCTTTAGCTCCCGCTATCTTCCCCAGATTAATGTCGCGCCCGCCCTTCTTCTCCCTCAACTCAAGCAGCTCGACCTCTTCGACATTGTCATCTCGAAGAAGGCTATGGAGCACCTGCTCCATAGCTATATTGTGTTCGAGTACCTTCGTCTTGACCAGATCCACGGGTTCATTAGCCTCCACATCGCTTCGACGAATCCACGATGGATTTATGTGTCTTGCTGGCCCTGCAACAAGACATCAATTCGGAAGAGATCACTCCAGTTGTTCCACGTTATGGTCATTGACAATGCGCCTTTCCTTGAGAGATTGCTTTTATCAGATCTAGAAGGTCCAACAAAAATCAGGGTCATTAACGCGCCGAAATTGACAGCGTTAGTGTACTCGTCTGCCAAATTCTCCGAACTCTTTATTGGATCCGTAATCTTTCAGGTACAACACTCGTCTTCTTCTCCATCTTCCTGAAATTCACATTTTTAAATTTTTTCTTGATGTATTTACGGCCGTCTTCCAGAAAATGATTTCCACAAGCTTGACCCAGTCCATGCGCACAATGAAGATCTTGGCACTAAAATCTATCGGCCCCAATCTGGATCAAGTTGTTGGATTCCTTACATGCTTTCCATGCACGGAGAAGCTACTCATCGAGGTGAAACTTCTTTCCTATAAGTAAACGATAATCACAACATAGCTCAATTTTTTCGTAATTTTCCCAAATTACGATGACAAGTGTAGTGTTCAAAACTGCATCTACGCACTGCACCGAAAGAAATATTTTTAGTATTTTTTCTCACGTGATCACCTGCATCGTTTTTATGCTGTACTACTATAGTAGCCTAGGCTAGTCATAGTGAAAAGTAACTTAGACTACTCCAGTAACTCTATGGTTACCCTAAGAGCAAGTACTACCTCCGTCCTGGTTTACTCTTCCAATTTTGTAGTATCTAAATTTGACCATAGATTTAACTGACAAAATGTTAATGCATGTCACTAAGAACTATATCGTTGGATTCGTATTTGGACATAATTTCAAATGGTGTAATTTTTAGTGACATGCATTGGCATTATCTTAGGTAATTCTATGGTCAAAATTTTATACTAAATACGAGTTAGTATTCCCTCCGTCCCAAAATTCTTGTCTTACATTTGTTTAGATACGGATGTATCTAACACTAAAATGTAACTAGATACATCCATAGACAAATTTAAGACAAGAATTTTGAGACAGAGGGAGTACAAAAGTGGGCTACGTAGGCCAAAACACGTGCCAAATTCACTTGTGATGCATTTGGCATCGATGCCCCTCCATTGCTCATCTGGTGCCCCAATCTGGATCACCTACTTTGCTCCGGTGCCAAATTAACTCACACAATGAAAAAACACTGCATGGGAGAGAGAGAGGACTGAGGCAATAAAAAACACTTGTTTGGGAGAGTGAGAGGCTGGTGTAGTTGGTTTGATTGATTTGTTTATACATGTGGGTCTGTGTGCACAGCGGTGCCAACTCTCTCACATCGCGAGAGCGGTGCCAAAATCTTTTGATTTGACATTGATGCGTATTATGTGGCATACTTTTGCGAAATATGGCATCAGCCACATAGTGGAAGGCAACAAATGCCCAAGCTCTTCACGTGCTCCTAGTTAAATGAGAGGAAACAGAAAGAGAGAGAGAGAGAGAGAGAGAGAGAGAGAGAGAGAGAGAATATCACTAGCCAGCCAACCCTATCGTATGAGCGAATGATATTGGTATCCCTTGATGACACGGCAGTCTTATACACCTAGTTGCTCTAATATGTTCTCTTCTTTTGCAGATAAAAAAGACCCAAAAGTGAAAAATGTGCTGCACTATAACAATCTCATCGAATGTCTTGATCTCCATCTTACAGAAATTTATTTGATCGACTACCGAGGCAGCACATCTGAGATTAAATTGGCCAGGTTCTTTGTTCTGGAGGCAAGTGTGCTCAAGGTAATGAGGTTTGGCGTTCTCTGGTGCAACAATGAATGGCATGCTGATCACCAGAAGCGTCTAAGCCTAAATGACAAAGTCTCCGCAGAAGCTAAATTTGTTTTTGAAATATCAAGTGGCCAGAGACTCGAAAACTTATTTGCCCATTAGTGACTTGTCAGGGCGGTGGATTTTAGTTTGTACGATAATGCTGCATCCACCTAAAGTAATGGAAGTTCTTACGTAAACTTCCTAGTAATTCCCTCTTCGTAGGTGCAACATTACTCCTAACATTTGTAATATCAGTTTGAAACTTATAATATTGTCGTGTCCTATTCCTGCGTTTTCAAAATCCTACGAATCAAATAGGACCTGAGTTGCTGATGATGTTGTGCCTCCCATCTTTCACCAATAGCCGTCGGATCTAGACCTGACGCATACAAACCAAGCTTCTCCATTTTTGCAAAAAGATGCCCGCACTTGTTCCCTATTTACAAACAACTCCTTGTTTCTCACAATCAGCCTTATCTCCTCCCCACCACATCTAGAAGGCCGTGGAAAAATCTGGTGTGATGGTCGCTGACAGCACCGTCCACCCCCAATCTTGGTGTTCCGTGCAATGCACGGGCATCTATGCATGGGAAATTATGTCGAACAGGGCTAGTTGTAAGCAGGCTAGCTCTACAGCCATGATGATAGTGACTGCAGCCGGTGAGGCTGACTATGGTATGCCGAACATGGAGCCTATACTCAGGTGTCATCTCCGGTGCAGGGTCTTGTCACTTCACTGTGAGGAGCAGCACGTAATAATTTGACCAACGGGTAGTACAGTGCTAGTACTCCTACTACATTGGTAGTACTACTACTAGTACTAGTAGCACCATCGTCTGGATTTAGGAGTACTACCACGTCCATCTGGATTTTAGTATTTAACTAGCAATATCTAGTAATGCATGTCACAAAAATGTACTACTCCCTCTATAAATAAATACATGGTGTATTGTTTTATTCCTATCGGCGAGAGAACGTAATGTCTTTTTGCTAACTAGAGTAATAGGATTACATGCAATGAAGTAAACACCGCATGTCATGTTTGGTAGTCTCAAGTCATTGAAAGCATGCACGGCCCACATCTCTCATTGGTTGATATGTCACGAAATAAGAAACAAGGAGGGAGTTAATGCACCGTGCCTAACTGTTTTGGGATTATTTGGTTTCCGTAAGGTGACTTACACAACAGTTTTGTTTACATGCATTAACATTTTATTAGTTAAATCAAAGGTCAAACTTGGCGCCAAATGTAAAGGGGGCCAATAAACCAGTAAACATCAAACTTCTCTTGTTTGGCCCCAACTAGAGGTCCAGTGAGATGACTATACTGCACCGGCACGGAGGGGGACACAACTTCATTTACTTACTGCAACTACCCTAGGGTGAATGACACGTGGGCCCAAGGAGTGGCGGGCCCACCTATCATACAGCCAAAGGAAGGTGCAGTAGAGGGTCGAGGAGTAGTACGAAATCCTACGCACCTACGCACGCTAACCAAGGGCAAGAGTGATCACTCGAATCGCAAGATCAGTTGACTAGAAGCTAAGCTATACCCATGGAGGCGATGAGTGCGAGCATCAGCCGGCTGTGCCAGATGGTCCACGACGCCGGCCTGTGGCCCGGCACCAAGGAACGCCTATAGGTATTGCTTGAGGCCGCCAGGGTGAGGGGCCGCTTGGATGACAGCTTCGTCTCATTGTTCGACGAGGTCCTCATCGGTTTCCTCGACAAGTTCACCGTCGTCAAGAAGCTCGCGGACGACTTTGACATACGCCTCCAGCCGACGCGCCCAGGCTTTGCGATGCCCGCCACCCTCAATGGCCAGTATGGTGACAACCTCTTCCATGCACTGGTGTCCCTGCGACTGCCCACCGTCGCGCTGGAGAATGTCCACCTCGAGGTCACGCTTGTCGTGCAGCGCCTGGCGTAGCAAGACACCATCGACATAATCACCCACATCTACGCGCAAATCGTCCACAAGGACTATTACATGCAAGAGGAGGACGATAGGACGATGGCCTTCTTGTACCGCAGGGCAACCTTGGACAACATTGTTCAGAAGCACGTTCAGCTTGCTGCCAACGCTGCTGCTCCTCACACGTGGGTTGGTGACCCGACGCACTAGGGCGTGAGGATGTCGTTCATGGATCCGTATGTATTTTTATCTTTCCGTCAAATCCATGTAGTAGTATACGGTACTACTAGTAATTATCTTACCTTTCGCATCAACTTCATAATTTTCGTACGTACTCCATGCATGAATGGCGCCAGAACCAAACTTCTCATTACTCTAGGCAAAATCGTTATTTTCTATCTATCAGTGGCGCCATGGAGCAGAACCAAATTTTACAAGTTACGAGTTCAAAAGGAAAAGCCTACCATGTTCGCGTCGCACCCCCACACGGTTGGTCTGGCACGCCGCTCAAGGGGGAATGCGTGCGGTGTTTCATTTTCACTTACAAGTGGGACCGCAGTTGAGCAAACCGACTATCGGCAAACCCCCACCACACCCACCAAGCGATGGCTGAGAAAACAGGAGGGAGAAGAGATGGTTGTAGCACGGACTCCAAGAAAATTGGTGTCAGATGGGACTCGTGTGGGTGGCGTGTGCTGTACTGCTAGACGTGAATGCTAGTTATGGCCCATGCCACCCCACTATATCGAGGTATGTAGAACAATTTTCCTGGAGTCCGTGCTCAGCCCTCCTCTATCTCTCTTCTCTGCCAGCCAGCGGACGCGCTGAGCCCATCGTCTGTTTGCTCACATGCGGTCCCACATGTCAGTGAAAATGCAATAGGACCCACTGAACCTGCACATCTTTCACCTCGATGTGCTGGTGATGAAAAAAAAATCCAATAAAGATCTTCGGTGGCCACTCTTGGAGTTACTCAAGAGTAGTAAGATTCTATTTATAGTTTAACCCAAGATGCACATCACGTGGCTTCAACTACCACTCTATTTTCTTGCATGACATGACCTGGATGCTGGATGTCCCACGTGTCGGCAAAAGGAGGAAGAACCCGACCAAATCTTCGGTTGTGCTCTCGGATTAGACTAGTTGTGCTAACTTAAAAAATTTATTGTATAATCCCTCCGTTTCAAAATACTTGACTTCCATTTGTCCAAAAATGGATGTACCTATATACTAAAACATGTCTAGATACATGTATATTTTGACAAATAGAAGGCATGTATTGTGGAACGGAGGGAGTAGAATGGATGCAAGTTTTGGTATTGGGAAGAAGAGTACATCGATATATTGATAGAGCGCAATTTAGTAGATGTTCTAGCACTTTTAGCTAGCATAGAGGCTAGAGTTGAGACTAGTGCACTTGTTGATACTCCTACTAGAATAGAGGCTAGACATGAGACTAGATGCGAGGAAGAAACGTCTACTTCTTTACACTCGAAGAAGAAAGAAGCACGCAAGATCGAGCCTCCGCAGATCAACAATGAATGCATCGAGAAGGCACTAATCCAACTTACAGGAGCAGTTATGGAAGTTGGATATCTTCTAGAGTAGTAAAATGTATTCGTGTGGTTCTTATTTTCTTTGATCTTGCTTTTCTAGTCAAAATTATCGTTGGAGTTTGTGCAAAATGGAGGTCCGTTTGGGGTCGTGCATTGGAGTTGGCCTTACAAATGGGACTGCAGTTGAGGAAACCGACTATCAGCAGACCCCCACCTCGCCCGCCGCGTGATGGCTGAAGTTAGAGAAACGACGAGGTTGAAGAGATTGCTCTAGAACAGACTCCAAGAAATAATATGGTGTCATATGGATGTCGTGGTGGTGGCGTGTGCAGTACTCCTGGGCGTGAATGCTTGTTCTGGCCCATGCCACCCTACTACTCCTACTACTTACTATATAGTACTAGTATCGAGGATTCGAGGTGCTGGTTACGTACAACGAACACATTAACATATGGCTACAGTTAAAACACCTGCCCGACGCACGAAGCATGTGAAACTAGTACAAATAGTGTACTACTATTGTTGATTGGCCTCATCCGATAACCTGTTGCAATGCACGTACAATTATGTATTTGTAAAATATATTTTTGCCTCATTGCACCACTCACTCAGAGAAGCGACTCGAAAGCCATTCATAAATTTAGTAAGTTTATCACAGGCATATCATTTTATTACATACAACAGGTCATCAGCCCACATCGACAACGAGGATATATTACAAATACTAAGTTTTCATCCCACAACAAATAACATGCAATGAAATGAACTTCAACTCAACCATTCCTCAGCGTTGAAAATGCTTGCTTTGAACCACAAGTGATTCTCTGGGACGGGCCATCCATTGTCGATCTCGAGACCAACGCAGGACTAATCATCCAGGCTGAAGCGGCCTACTATATCAGTGCCAGGGTAGGGAACCACCCAAATGTCCGAGGTATAGACACAGTTGCTTCTCATAAATGCTAGTAACATTGTGTCAACAATAGTTGGATCGCCTTTCACCATCGTTGGAAAGTTTTGTCCAAGGAAGAGCGAGTTTTCTCCAAGACTATCAATTCTGTACCAGGGAGAAGGAGTTGGTGCTAGCACAATAGTATCCATCTTGAATACCATGCAACGGGTGTTGGAATAGGTCCGAAGAGTGCGACCATGGGAGACTACACCTGCTTCCTTAGTAGTAACATCATCAATGGGCTGTATACACACAAGAAGAGGTGATCCATCGGAATTAGTTTCCAGGCGCCACAGAATATATGGGCACTGCTCGTCCTCATGCTAGTGATCATCACCATCGTCATCCCCCCTGGTTATAAAATTTTTCAAGTATAGGTGGTGGAATGTTCACAGGACGTTGGAAACACAAGAAGAAGGTTAATTAGTAAAGGGAAACTTGCTAACCCGCATGCATGTGGATGAAACAATTATAATTACAATGGAAGACAAACGTACCGAAAGCATATGGATTCCATGCAAAAACAGTGCAACGAGTGGTGGCAGCAAACACAAGGCCCTCATATTGAATTGCATCACATTACTCATCCGTGTACACAAACTGATTTTTGAGCAATATCCATCGAGTCGAACCATGAAGGACGGCAACAAGCTTGTCAAAGATAGAAAGAACTTCATAGTTGTTGTAATTCCAAGAGCGGTTGGGAACTCGACAAATTGCTATCTTCCGTAGAAGACATCACTATGATCGTATTTGAACGTGCGTACAATACCAGTGTGCTCAACCTCTGGGCAGTCTGCTGAGATTTTTTAAAGTGGAACCCGGTCACGAGTGTACACATTCACAAGTTCCCACTCGCAGTTGGACCCAATGTAAACAACCCAATCTTCATTTGTGCCTGCCCAAGCCTTACCCTCAAGCGATGGCATCTTAACATCATACGTATCATTATCAAGCAGCATCTACTTGCACAAGGCAAGGCCTCCGTCGTCCTTGCGCTAGTCATCAGGGTGACGGTGAAGAAGATAGGGGAGATCAAACCGCTCCTTGACTCTTGGGTTCCTTGTAATGATTTTATTAGTTGAGTCGAGAATGGTCTTGAACGAACCTGCCATGCTAGCCGAGGTGATGACGTTGCACCGATCAATGAGTTCCTCCACCATGTCATCTTTCTGATCGGGGCAAGAATAACAGGGTCATTTCCGGCCTGTTCCCTCCATGGAGAAGACAATCAAACAATGGCAGGAGGAAGGGTGAAGGGCTGAAGGAAAATGGAGGAGGGAGAGGAAGAGCATGCGACAGCAGTTCCAAATCGAGAGGGAAATGTGAAGAGTCGATGGATGGTTGCCAGTTTGCCATGGTTCATGAAGAGGCGCCCCGGCCTACATGTCCGTTTGGAAATACTGGTAGAAAAGGACTCGTCGTCGTCTCACTGATATGTTCTAATGGTACCACATGTCAATGAAACATGGTGTGTAATTTCTCGTGCAAAGTGCGATCTGGCCGCATTGGCCCGAGGTGCTGCATTAGTTATCGACCTTTATTTTGTTAATGGCCTGCTGTTCAATTTTGAAGCACGACTAACTACTCTACCACCACTCCACCTCCCGTACTAGTAGTATAAAAAGATATACATGCTGGAGCTTCGGCGCTTTCTTGCTAAGGGCTGCCCACTTGCTTCTCACACTATCACCCTCTCTCCAGATCTAAAAAGACGGCCTCTCTCTCCCTCCTCACCAGTGGTCACAGATCTGCCGGGGAAGAGAAGGATGTGCAGCGTTAACGCACTCGTCGTCGGCGAGCGAGGTCACGCACTGACGACAAGGCCGTCCTCTTAGACCTAGCGCCCGCGCGGGATGGCCTCCGTCCCCAAGATCGCTGCTGTCGTGTTTGCGGAGGGCGACGACCATGAGCGAAGCCACTTCCCGCCGACCCTCGGTTATGCTACCTCTTTTTGAACCATACCCTTGTTCTATTGCCCCATCTGCCACGTCGTTGCATGTGGATCTTTTTCCACCCCACCTCTTCCCAATTTGCTATCCTCTGCTCTGCTAGCCACGCAGACGAAAACCATAATTTGCACTATTAAAGGAAACCCTACTTCATGCAGACTAATCCATGTCTAGGTTGAATAAGGAAAGGAAGGGAGACTGTACTGTCCAAGAGAGTAGGCATCGAACCCGCATCTAGGTTGAAAAGGGGGAAATCAGTAGCTAAGGAACGAGTCTCGTGTCTCTTGGTTGAAGAAGGGTAGAAAGGCATGACAACACAATAGAGAATGACTAGGTCGATCAGTTTGTTGTCCTCACATAGGAAAAAGGTGTTTAAAGAGAACAAAAATGGGACGTAATCCACATATGCTGCCTAGATATTTGTTGCTCTGGGCAACCATACCTCCCGCACCACTCTACCTCCGTAGGTACATCATACTAGTGCGCCCACTATCCGAATGGGCCTCCCATGCTCTTATTGCCACTTTTTTGCTGTTAGTATAACGCCAGCAGGCAACTTAAGCAATGCTACTGCTAAAGTGATGCCACATTTAACTAATGCCGCTCCCAGTCTAATGCCACCGATAAATTTAAGCAATGCCATTTAATGTCACTAGATTATTTACGGGTTAGCTATTGATTGTGGATGTATTAAAGATTTTTGAGCTAAGGCATTCTAATGCTGTTGCACAGCCAGTATACCAACGATGAAACTTGTTACTACCTTAAGATTTTTGCACTATTAATGCTTATAGATTACATACCTCACTTTCATGAGATAACTTAATGTTTCTTATAGTGTCACCAAAATGCCAAGGCGCCGATGTCATTCTATTTTGGTTAAACTGCACAAAATGTTATGAAGACAAGAGGAAAGGTCAAGAGTGGGCACCTCCTCCTCCTGCTGTTCTCTTGATTCGTTCGATCAAGTTTTTATGTTTGATCGATTATCAAGATTGGGATAGCAATTTTTAAGGTCCCCCCGAGTTAGAAATGATATTTACCTTGGAAGTACATGGTTTGCAATTTTTTTATACTGTCATTAGTTAATAATGCTAGTTACCTTTAGACTTTTGCATTTGGTTTAATGCTCATGCACAGCTAGTATACCAATGCTGAAACTTGTTACCTTTACATTTTGTATTGTTAATTCTTATAGAAATCTTCCAGTGCTAGAGTTTATTGGAATCTGTTCAGTGAAACCATTGTATTGTACCCTGTAATAAACTAACTACTCTACTGTTGCACTAGCCACTGGATTAGTGTATATTTGTAGTATTCGAATGGTGTTGCATTAGTGTGTGGATATAAATAAACTGTGGCAAGCTTTCCCAGATATGTGCTCAAGAAAACTACTACCTGTTTTTCTAAATACTAGACGTTTGGGTACATTAAATTGAACCGCGAAAACGTCTTATATTAAGGAACAGAGGGTGTAGAGTTCACTCAAATTATCCCGGTAAAGCTAGTCACACCTTTGTAAAATTAATGTTCATTATGTTATCAGAGGAGGTCTGTATGTTTGTCTCTAATGCCTGTCGACTACATACCTGACATCATGATGTAATGTTAAGTCATTTCCTTTTGTACAATGTCACTGAATTGTCAAGGCGGTGATGGCATTTTATTTTATTTGAACTGCACAAAATATGCTTAAAAGAAGAGGAAAGGTGAGGAATGGCTCAATTTATCAGAAAAAACTATGTATGCCTTCCTAACATCAGCCATTGTTACTTTATTTATTCCTTCAAACAGGTGGTTAGAAACAGTCTTGCTACCTTTTCCCATTAAGAAATTGGATTGCTTATATTTGTGAGTCTATGCTTCAACTAGTGCCACTTTTATAGTAATCACACTTTCAACATCTATGCAAACAGGGATGCTCGATTTTAGTGGAACTGCACAAAAAGTTCAACTGGTTCAACATTAGGAGCATCTTTTTTTCCAAACCTTTATTTCCAATTGGTGGCACTATGAGCTCTTCATTACGAAGGTACATGGTTTGCTACTATCTTGCTACTCCTTTTGTACTGTCATTAGATAGTAATACTAGTGGTTTGCACGTGAATTTATTGGCAGGGTGGACCTACATTGGAGGTGCAGGACAGGAATCAATGATTGGATGCTCAATTTCGGTTGTATCGATTTCACCTCTTCCATCACTGTGAACATGGATATCCTTGGTCTGATGAAGAATAGGCGCTATATTTCTGCTTTGAACCAGCAAATCAATTCAGTATGAAATTGTCCAGGGCAAAACATAACTGTATCAGATTGTCCAGTGCAAAACATGACAGATGCTAAGCGGAAGAGACATGTTTAAACCGAAAATACATGGTGTGGTATATGTTTACTAGTTGCTTGATATTTGTGCAGACAGAGATGTCTGCCCATTGCTATTTGGCAAACAAACAAAGTGGCTGCAATTTTGGTTGAACTGCACAAGAGAATAGTATAGTCACAGCATGCAGTGCCATTTGAAAATAGACACAGAAAGATTGGATAGTCACTTCATGGACTGCAGAAAAGTAGTACTGTACTATTTATTGGCCAACACTAGGTGCTTTATTGCTTTGGTCTGATTATACAATGGGCATCATTTTGCCTAAGTTAAAGTTTGTATTCCGAAAATAGTCTCATGGTGTGACCGAGAGAAGACCAAATCATATTGCAGTGGATGTTCCTCCATCATGTGTGGTTCATTATCATGGTTTCAACTGTTGGTGAAACCACTTACGTTTGCAAGAGGAATTGTAGACTTCACAAACAAATTTTTCTTTCAGTCTTGACTGAATGTTGGCCAAGAGAAGCATCCATGTTAGTAGGAAGAACAGATGTTTTTTTCTAGATCTTTGCTTTTGGAGCTACATATTTGTATATGATCTGTGAATCATTGAGATGCATTAACATTTTGATCTTATGTATGGGAATCGTACTAGTTAGTTTTAGTTGCAACGCGAGATCCGAAGTGGCTGATCTCTGCTTTTGGAGCTACATATTTGTATATGATCTGTGAATCATTGAGATGCACTAATAGTTACTTATTTCTGTTCGCTTAGTGTTTATTAGTTACTGATCGATCACTAGCTAGCCTACTAATGCACTCCTAGTAGTTTTATTTGCAACGCAAGATCTAAAGTGGCAGATTTTTGAATAAAAATGCCTACCTCTGAAGAAACTGACAAGCTACACTATCCTACCTACTCGATCCTACACAGATAAATAGCGGATCACGCACGTACTACCTCCTTTCCGATTTGCAGGGCTCAATTCAAGAAACGACCTACTCGATCCTACACGAATTAATAGCGTATCACGCACGTACTAGTACCTCCTTTCCGATTTGCAGGGCTTAATTCAAACGTCTCACCAACCAAGGTACTCCCTCCGTCCGGGTTTATTAGTCCCGTGAGCAAAGCAGCAAGACCAAGGCATGGCAATAATTAACGGCATGCAGAAGTTTAAGCCTAATTAATTCCAGCTACTTAAGTGGCTGCGACTCGTTGCATGTTGCTCCGCGTACTGGCTGCGAGCAATTTTGAGTGCTTGCATGCAGCCGGCCGTAATTAAGGCAGTTAACTATTGCGAAAAAGATGCGCTTTAATTGTTGCGGGCTTTTTAAATCCGTGGAATCATTATTGACAAGGAGGGAGATGATTCGAGTGCACTCATTTGGCGCCATGACGGCGTGCGACCCAGACGGGACGGGACAACACGGTCATAATTTCAGTTTCTCTAGTTTTCCACGACAAGCTGGCATGCTAAGCCATTATGCATTGAATGCCGATGACCGTCGCGCTACCTTCTGCCTATAAGTACTGTTTCCCGGCCTTCTCCAGTGGCACCGTGACCCAACTCGCCATATCCTCATAAGCCCCCACCGGCCCGACGTTGCTTGCCACGTCCGCCATGCCCCCGCCCGTCCGCGGTAGGCGACGCCGGAGGCGGTCACCGCCGGAACTAGTGTTCGGTTTTTCACCGGAAGGTAGACGGAGGGATGAGGCATTCTATCTGTCTTTAGATGGAAATGCGGAGATCGAGGAGTTGTTGGAGCACAACGGCCTGGCAGAGGAGCAGGAGTTGTTGGAGCGTGACCGCCTGGCGGAGGAGCAGCGTATCACCGATTTGCGCCGCCAGTGGGACATGGAGCAGCAACGCACCGACGCTTTGAGTCGCGAGCAGAGCACCCGCAACTGGGCCGACTACATGGAGGCCGGTGCCCGGCAAAGAGCCCTGGAGGCTATCAGGCACGCACACGTTCGCGACGCCGATTTTTACTACCAGCTCGTCAAGTGGGTTTCCCGCTTGGAAGCCGAAGCTTTAGTGGACCACGCCGGCATGGAAAGGGCCAATGCCCGTGAGCAACGTGCCCGATCGCACCTCTTGAAAGTCCGAGGCGAGGAGCAGGACGCCGGTGCCGGCGTTTAGCATGTACCACAGATGGCGGTCGACATCGTCTAGCTAGCTAAGAGTAAGTTAGTACTTGTACGCTACTAGAGTATTAGTGGGATTAGATAGTTAACTTGGCTATGATGGTTGTCAACGTGGAAGTTCAGTAGTCTATATGTGGATCAGACCTGTTACTTTGCTCTGAATGTTGAACTTTCCGTTTGAACGTATGGAATGGGCTGTTATTTTTTTAAATGGGTTGTATTTGTCCTCCATGGGTTTAGAGGCTGACTTGTGGGCCTACGAAGTTGATGCGTACATAATCAGGAGATGATTGTACGTGGAGAGGATGACAGCAGGGACCCGCCAAGGTCATGGCAGTACTCAAGCAAGTGCCTCCTTATTTTAAGCCAATAAAAAAATGGCTCCTCCTAGTGGATTTCTGAAATCTGGGTCCCATACCATTGTCAACATAGTCAATAAATGAGAGAATTGCACAACGAGCGGCTGCCACCAGGGACCCAGCAGCTCGCCCAGTTATTTTTGTTTTGGGTTCATTTGATAAATGCCACTCAAAATCTGGTGTTTCCGAGAAATGCCACTGCAATTTCCAAACTTTGGAAAATGCCATTTCATGCCATTTCTAGTGGCATTTTTCGAAGTCTGGAGTGGCGTTTTTTAAAGTTTGCAGACTGTAGTGGCGTTTTTCAAAGTTTGGAAATATTGCAGTGGCATTTTTCAAAGTTTGGAAATTGCAGTGGCATTTTTATGAATCGCCATAATTGGAGTGGCATTTATCCAAATTTTTTTGAGATGGAAGCAGGGTGTCAACTGGGCTGTGCGGGACACTCTGGCCTGTCTAGACAACCTTTTCTTTTATGTTTACCACAGACCAGCCCAGTAGTTTTCTTTTCTTTCTAAAAATGGCTAGCCCAGTTTTTTTGATTTGTCAAGTAAGTCGCTTTATCAGGCCCGTTGGGCTGCAAATCTTTCAAGACGAGGAGAGCTTCATTCGGCTGGCCGGGAAAATGGCCTATCAGTAATGAGAAATGGGTTGTACATTTTTAATACACATCAAACCGACAATTAGTTTCAACTATCTTTTTTTCATTTCGATATTTTAAATTGCATTGATTTTTATGTGTGGACAATTCATTGGATTTTATATTGATATACATTTATTTTTAAAATCAGTATGAATGTGACTCGAAATTTCGGGATTAAAAACAGTTCAGACCGCACCGACATATGCATTTGTATAATTTTTTAACCGTGGCCACAATATGGGCTGTAATGCTAACAAAAAGAATATGGGCTCTAGAAAAAACCCATAAGAATTAGCAAATAGGCTGTAAATTATTTGAAATAATGGCAGATGGCATGTATGCTGTTTTCCACAGATTTGAGGCTTTCCTATAAAAAGGTTGACGCACAAGCAGTGACTGTTAGATGTCCATCCAAAGGCCGTCATGCTTCTTCAATCTCTGCTCTTCCTGCTCCAGCCGCTCAAACAAGCGCCAGCGGTACTGCCTGCTCCCTCCTCCCCGCGGCCCACTGTGCTACCGCGTAGGCCTCACCGCCACACCGTACTCCCATCGCTGGCCTAGCCATCCCTCTACTAACCCACACCTGCTATTATTCTCCGGCGATGGCACACAAACCAGTAAACCCTTGTACAGTCGTACTCCCCTCCGCGTGGGAAACAACTGCCGAGTCTTCCCTGGCTCCGTGTCGTTCCCTTCCTAGGCCTCGCCATCGTCCACCGCCCCGGCGCTCTTGGCGTGGCGTGGTCAACGTGGTCAACAACCGACATGCATCTGAAGTGGACTGTACGTGGAGAGGCTGACAGCTGGGTCCACGGCCGCACGCAAGAAAATGCCTCCTTATTACGCACAAAGTAATGATTCCTCCACCTGACATCTGGGATCCACCGAAAGGGCCTCTATATTTCGCCAAAAAAACATTACCGCCGCTGACACCTCGGACCCACCAGCTATATCTTTGCACGCAAGGAAGTGCCTTCTTATTACGCACAAAAAATGAATACTTCGACTGCTAGTTGGGACCCAGTATTTTGGGCCTACTAAGTTGACGGGGACGGAGGGCTTTGTCAACTTAGTCAATATGCACGATTCTAGCTCGATTGACCGTACGATGTCCATCCAACGGCCATAGTGCTTCTTCAACCTCCGGTCTTCTTGCTCCAGCCGCCCAAAGCAGCGCCGGTCGTGTCGCCTTCTCCTGCCTCCCATGGCCGGCGGTGCTACCGCAGAGGCCTCACCGCCCCCATACTACTCCCACCGCTGGCCAAGCCATCCCTCCACTCCACTCACCCACACCCCCTGTTATTCTGCGGCGACGGCAGCGCAGCCGAACCAGTGAACCCTCGTACTCCTCTCCGCGTGGGCATCCACTATCGTGTCTTCCCCGGTTCCGCATCGTCCCCTTCCTAGGCCTCGCTGTCATGCACCGATGTGATGCTCTCAGCGCGGCGTGGTCAATGTGGTCAACGACCGAATTCCATCTGAAGAGTACTATACGTGGAGAGGCTGACAGATGGGTCCACGACAGCCACAAGGAAGTGCCTCCTTATTATGCAGAAAATAATTATTCCTACACCTGACAGCAGGGACCCACTGGACGGGCCACTAGTATTTTGCAAAAAAACGTTTCCCCCTGACTGCTGGGACCCACCAGACGGGCCACCGCATTTCATGAAAAAAACGTTCCCCCCGCTGTCAACTCGGACCCACCGGAAGTGCCTCCTTATTACGCACAAAAAAATGAATACTCCCCCGGCTAGCTGGGACCCACCTTGGTGGGAGGCTGACTTGAGGGCCTACTAAGTTGACGGGGATGGAGGGCTTTGTCAACTTAGTCAATATAAACGATTCTAGCTCCAGTGACCGTACAATCTCCATCCAACGGCCGTAGTGCTTCTTCAACCTCTAGTCTTCTTGCTCTAGCCGCCCAAAGCATCGCCGGTCGTGCCGCCTGCCCCTGCCTCCCATGGCCGGCTGTGATGCCGCAGAGGCCTCACCTCCCCCTACTACTCCCGCCGCTGGCCAGGCCATCCCTCCACTCACCCACACCCCTTCTTATTCAGCGGCAACGGCAGCCTCACACCGCAGCCGAACGAGTGAACCCTCATACTCCTCTATGCACGGGCATCCACTGCCGCGTCTTCCCCGGCTCCGCGTCGTCCCCTTCCTAGGCCTCGCCGTTGTCCACCGCCGTTGTGCTCTCGGCGCGGCATGGTCAATGTGTTTAACGACCGACTTCCATCGAAGAGTATTGTATGTGGAGAGGCTGACAGCTGGGTCCACGACAGCCGCAAGGAAGTGCTTCCTTATTAGGCGCAAAATAATTATTCCTCCACCTGAGAGAAGGAACCCACCGGACGGGCCACCGTATTTCGTGAAAAAAACATTTCCCCCCTGACTGTTGGGACCCACCAACTACACCTTCGCACGCAAGGAAGTGCGTCGGGGCAAAAAAAACGATTTGCCCTCGTGACTGCTGGGACCCACCAGCTACATCTTCGCACGCAAGGAAGTGCGTCCAAAAAAAACCATTCGCCCCCCTGACTGCTGGGACCCACCAGCTACATCTTCGCACGCAAGGAAGTGCCTGACAGTCGGGACCCACCTGGTCGAAGCGTACGTAGCGTTGTCATTTTGGTCGTGAACGTGTACGTACATATATACTGGTGGACGTAGAGGCGCGCACATGTAGTAGTAGAGGCATGTACGTGTCGTAGTAGAGGCGCGCACATAGCATGTACACGTGCGTATCGGCCAATGTGCAAGAAAGAAAATACGGCCACGTATGTGTACATACGGGCGGGGTCTCGAACGCCTACTCGCGCATACATACGGCCAGGGCTCGTATACATGGCTGGGTCGGAATGGAGAAACAGTGTCGTCATCGTGTTCATGGGGAGCCAACCGGCTGGGTCGGAACAGGAATGCGTCGTCGTGTTCATCGGGAGGGCTTGGACGGAACAGGCGATGGAAACGAGGCCTGGCGTACCACAGAATGGAGGAAATGGCCTTGTGTTCGACGGCCACGTTCGAAACAGGATCCTGTTCATCGGGAGGGGTCTGGCGTACCACAAAATGGAGGAAACGGACCTCCTATGGTCGAAACGGGGGTCCTCTTGATCGGCATGGGTGTGGCATACTGCAAAACGGACGAAACGGACTTGTGTTCAAGCACTACGGTCGAAACGGGGGTCCTGTTCATCGGGAGGGGTGTGGCGTACCGCAAAACGGGACTCCACGGGATACTGTTCATCTCCACCGTCGACCTCCTCCAGCCTCCACGGGCTCCTGTTCATCCAGCCTCCACCGTGCGCTACTCCATGGGCTACTGTTCAACCACCCCTCCACCGTCTATTGTTCATCCAGCCCTCCACGGGGTCGTCCTATTCATCCAGCCCTCCAAGGGGTCCTGTTCATCCAGCCCCAACAGGCTCGATCGAGGCAACACCACGGGGTCCTGTTCATCCACCCCCACCTCTCACTGTTCACCCAACCCCGTCGAGGTAGCATCGATCGGCTTCAATTAGCAGCAGTAGCGAAGGAATTGCTCGATCGGGTTCAGTTAACTGCCATCGATCTATCCCTCGGGTTCAGTAATGCGTAGCCTGCAGTGCAATTGCTTGGTTCAGTTAGAGACCAAAGCCTCGCTCGTGTTCATTTAGAGCCAACGCCTCGCACACACACGCATACGTGTATGAGAGAAACGCGCATCGCTCGGCCCCCGACCACCCACCGTAACCGAGAACTCCCCGAAATTTTCCTCGCCCTCGCTTCTACCACAGTTTTTTCCGTCATGGACGGCCCAAAGAATGTCATGCAGCTACGTCTCCGGCCCGCCCAGGACGAAAAGCCCATTTTCTATCATGATTTTTTGTCATAGAAGTAGGAGCCCACCACACCTATGATGATACCGAGTTTTCTCACAATTATCGTCATAGAACTGTCATAAATATGACAGAAAAAAAATTCATTTGGCCCAAAATGTCACGGATGTGTCCTTTTTTGTAGTGGTAAGCCTACATCAAGACTTTGGTAATCCTTGTTGACTTGTGTCACCACAAGCTGTGAATCTCCTCGAATGATCAGCTTCTTGATTCCCAATTTTGTGGCAATCCTGAGCACGGCAAGGAGCCCTTCACACTCTGTTGTAGTGTTGGATGCCTCTTCCCAGGCAAAATGCATATGGACGACGTACTTCAAGTGCTCCCCTAGGGGGAAACAAGAAGCATGCCAGCCCCTGCACCTTGTAGGGAAAAGGCACCATCAAAATACATAGTCCATTGTTGGAGCACCTCCTTACCGGGGATAACTATTTCTGTTACTTTCTCGTCAGGGGTTGGCGTCCATTCTACAATAAACTCTACTAATGCCCTGCTCCGGATTGTTGATGTGCTCTCCAATTTCAGACAAAAACTGGACAACACCAAAGCCCACTCCACTATTCTGCCAGTAGCCTCAGGGTTTTGGTGTATCCTTTACAACGGGAAGCGAGTGACAACCGTGATCTCGTGGGCTTGGATGTAGTGGCGCAGCTTCCTTGAGGCCATTATGAGGCCAAAGATTAACTTTTGCACACCAGAGTACCTCGATCGAGCCCCCGATAACAAGGAACTGACGAAGTACACTAGGCGATGCACCACTTTCTGCCTTGTTGTGTCCTTGGGATTGCTCTGCTGTCGTGCTCACTTCTGCCCTGATCCTTATTTGCCTTTGTCGGTCCTTGCTCAATCGCTGCTTCGTCCACTTCCCACTGCGCCACCAAAGGCTGTGCTAACCACTTGGTTGGTTGCCGCTAAGTACAGCAGAAATGGCTCTTGTGGCTTGAGAGCAACCAAGGTGGGCATAGAGGAAAAGTAGGCCTTCAACTCCTGCAAGGCCGCATCTACTTCTGGGGTCCACTTCATGGGTCCTGCCTTCTTCAAGATTTTGAAGAACAGCAGGGTGCGCTCGGCAGACTTGGAAATGAATCTACTTAGCGCGGCAACGCACCCTGTCAGACGCGTCGCATCCTTGACTGTCTTTGGTGCTTGGATCTCCTCGATGGCTTTAATCTTGTCGGTGTTGGCTTCGATCCCCCGATGGGACACAAAGAACCCAAGTAGCTTGCCGAAGGGAACGCCAAACACACTTCTCCGGGTTAAGCTTCAAGTTGACCACCATGTCATCCATATAAGCTTCAACGTTTCTGTGCAGCTGTGGCTCGAAACCAATCTGGACTGCCCTTGCATAAGTAGACCCGACACTCTTTAATCCGAATGGCATGCGGATAAAACAGTATGTACCACATGGGGTGATGAAAGAGGTGTTCTCTTCATCTTCCTTGGACATGAAGATCTGGTGATACTCTAGATACGCATCCGAAATGGAAAGCAAATCGCATCCTGAAGTGGAATCCATGATCTGATTGATGCGCGGCAAGGGCAATTGGTCCTTCAAGCAAGCTTTGTTGGGATCTGTGAAATCTATGCAAAGCTTCCATTTCCCGTTAGCCTTCCGAACCACCACTGGATTTGCTAACCATGTGGGATGTAGGACTCCTCTGAGCAAACCAGCTTCTTCAAGCTTCTTGATCTCCTCTGCAATAAACTGCTGCCTCTCCAAGGCCTGCTTCTGGACTTTCTGCTTGATGGGTCTACCATGTGGGCAGACAACAAGGTGGTGCTCAATTACCTCCCTGGGAACACAGGGGGTATCAGATGGTCGCCAGGAAAAAACATCGATATTTGCCCGCAGGAAGGCAATGAGCGTGCCTTCCTATTCGTCATTAAGGGTGGCACTGATGGTGAAAGTGCCATCAACGCCAGCCAGGCCTGCCGAGACCTTTTTCACTTGTGGAGCAGTAACCTTTGTCCTTTTGCTGGTGGAGATCTCCGGCAAGTTATCAACAGGCGCAGCATAATATGAAGAGGTATGCTTCCCGAATTCCTTTTTTTATAGAAAGACTGTAAGGGAACCCCCTACAGTATAATTGGTGCAACAAACCCAAATTGCAAGTACCATGCCTTGAACCTGGGTGGGTGGGAAGGCATCAGCCCCTTCTCACCACTAGTCTATGCCTTAGTCTGCGCTTCCCGAATTCCTTGCTAGTGCCCTTGTTATCCTTCTTCTTTCCTCTGCTCTCCTTGACGGGAACAACTGCTACCACTGCGTCTGCCGCAACCGCATTTGGGTACATCTTGTCCATGCAAATGATTGCGTCGTTCGACTCAAACTGGCCCAGGTATCTTCAAGGTATTGTAGGCATAGTGGGATCCCGCCATGAATTTAGCCAGGGTTGGTCGTCCAAGGATCCCATTTACGGCAAGGGGATGTCGACCACGTCAAACACAATCTTTTCTATGCGATAGGTCAACTCCCCTCCAAATCTCACAGGCAACATGATCTTTCCCTTAGGATGGCTCCTGCTAGGATTAACTCCTTGAAACATGTCGGTGACCTTCAACTCCTCTTCTGCTATCTGAAGTTTCCTAAGAACCTTTGGGGAAATTAGATTCAACCCGGCCCCGTCGTCCACCAACATCTTAGTGACCTTGAGGTTGTGAATTGTCGGAGATACCAACAATGGCAAACACCCTACCACAGTGGTACTATCAGGATGATCCTCTTCGTCAAAGATGATGGGCATGCATGACCATTTGAGTGGTTTCCAGGCCTATGGTCCTGGTTCCATGGCATTGACCTCATGCTCCCACTGTTTGAGTTGGCAGTGAGAGGCGTGCAGGGATGCGCCCCCGTCAATGCACAGGGCGTCAGTGGCCTTCTGAAACTCTTGCTCACTGGTTTCCTCTTCATCCCCTCCTTCATGGAATTAACACGTTAGATGTCCTCATGAAAGGACTTAGTCGTGGAGCCATCACAACGGGTTAGCTTGAAGGGGTTAAACCGGACAAGGGACACGAGAGTTTTATACTAGTTCGGCCCCTTCAATGAAGGTAAAAGCCTACGTCTAGTTGTGATGGGATTGATTGGGTTTTGATGACCAGGGAGCAAATATGCCTGCCTGAGTCTTGAGTTGTTGTTTCTTGTCCCTGAACCGCCGCCGGGTTGTCCCTTTATATACATAGGTTGATGCCCGGCCGGTCTACAGAGCCCCAAGGCCGACTCATACAATGTGTCTGGCTCGGTCTCTCCTTTCCTAACTTACATTACAAGTTACATAGTCATGGCGGTTTACCACTATGGGCCCTAATCCGCCTTTGGGCTTCGGGCCTCTAAGCTTCATTAGTAAAGCGCCATCTTCTGGATCTTCATGGGCTTCAGCATAGTCGAGGGTGAACCGGGCTCTCCTGGCCGGTTTACACTCAGTCGTTATATCCCCAACATTAGGCCCCAGATTGATTTGAACCTGTTCATGTCAACCTTCAATACTTCAAAGAAATATTGTGAACATCTCCTTATATTATCATAAACAGCCATATTGTCTTCTCCTGTAAATTTTGTTAAACCGCCGTGACATCATCTTCTGGACACAGCAACGGCCCATCATGACATCATCTCTGTATAAAAAGATTTAAAAAGATTCCCCTCATTAATGGCGTCACGATAATCGAGGCGACAGGCGCACCCACTCTGCCGCTTCAGGCTCCTCGATTCTCGCGCCTGCCCTCTATCCTTTTCTCTATAAATAAAGCCTGAGGGTCCTTTTCTCTTTTCCCGTTCCGTGCCTTCTTCTTCCTCGCGACCCAAGCTCTGAAGCTCCACCGCCGCCCTCGACCCTTGAGAACTGCATCGACAAATGCTGCTACATCGACCTGAAACGGACCAGAACTCGTCGCATCCCTTCGTAGTAGATCTGCAGTGGTAAGTTTTCTCTTTCCCGCATCTTTAGATCTGTGTTTAGGGTTCGTGAGTTTATCTGTATAGTTCTTTGTTCTTCCTCCTTAGTTCTTCGCTTTTCCTTCTGCTGCGGTTGTTTTGATCCAATAGCAGTGTAGACCTCGTGCGTTAGTTACTCCGCATCCATTTTTAATATTAGTAGATCTTCCCTTTCTTCTATAGAGCACACGACCTTCTCTGTCATGTTTCAGTCAACACTTAGCAAATTTTCATCTGTCTCCTCTGCCAAAGGGCGGTTTAAACCTTCAGCAGCCAGTAATCCGCCACCTATCATTAGCCCTTGCTTTAAACCTCCATCTTTGATTTGAATAGCAGTTTCCGGTTTATCTCACACATATGCCTTGATAAAATCTCCTGGTTTAACATCAAAAAATACTCCTTGAACCGTCAATCGTAAACCGGCTTTCTGTTTTAACTTTACAGTTTACTGTCCAAGATGACCAAGCAATTCGCCGGTTTTAACAGGGTTCCGTCCCGAATTACAAAAGCATAGATCAATGGCTACGTCATAACTGGCGCTTTAGCCTCAAAAAATGTCCTTCGCTGGCGAGTTCCTGGCCCTGAGTGCCCTCCTGAGCCTCAGCATGGACAAGTCATTGTCTTTATGCAGCACTTAGACCGGGGCTTCAGTCCTCCCGGTTCAAAAAAATTCCAGGATGTCCTTGCCAGCTTTCAACTCCATCCACAAGACATTGGACCAAATTCCGTGTCAAACATATGCAACTTTCAAGTATTTTGTGAAGTTTACCTTCAAGAAGAACCATCTGTCGAGTTGTTCCGGGACTTCTTCCACTTAAACCTCCGAACCGAGTTTTCTAATGGCCCTAACACAGAACTTGGCGGGGTATCAATCCAGAAGAGGAAAGAGGTTGATTTTCCACATGCATCACACCACAGTCATCCCAAAGACTGGAACCAAACTTGGTTTTACTGTCTAAACACAGCCCCTGCTAAAGAGAATCCCTTGCCGGGTTACCGCCCTCATCGGCTTAGCAATGGCCACCCATTGCCTAAACGATTGACTGCCAGAGAGAGGCAAGCTTACACCCCTCAAATCGCCAAGCTCCAGGCTCTCATGGCCAACGGATTAACTGGCGTTGATCTTGTTCGCTGCTGGGTTAAATGGCACATACTGCCCTTAAGTCGCCGCTCTGGATTAATGCATGAGTATACTGGCAACTCCAACGATCCTCAATGGTTTACTGAGATAGAGGTGACCGATGACGAAGTCACCGAATCAGTAAAGAAGATGTTGGACGAACCTATCGCCATATGCAGTCAAACCGGGCTGGCTCGTTTTTACGCCGCCAACAAACCGCCAGCAGTAAGTTTTTGACCTTGTACTTTCTTTATCCACCTCCGCTTTAACATTTGGTTCTAATAATCCTTTGTTTTAATCTTTTCAGCCCAACAGCAATTTTTGGAAGAAGAAAACTTCAGAGGAAACGGTCAGAGCTCCTCGTGCTAAGAGCAAAGCTATCAAGAAATCAAAAAGAAGACCGGCGAAGCTTCTGATCCGCCCAAAGATGCTGAAGAGTCGGATCAAGAGGTAGAACTTGACTCCCTTGGCTCCTTTTTCATTCATCTTATTAACAATGACTATCATCAGGATGATGCGGAGGTCAGCCGTGCGGACCATGTTGAGGTAATCTCTCTCTCCTCCGGTTCAGATCTTGTGCTGGTTCAAAGATTTCGCCGTGCAGTTCAGAAAGTGAAACGCTCTCACCCTCTTGTTTATTTGGATCCAAAATTTTCTTTAAATAAACAGCAACCTGAAGAGCGCCGCACAACCTGACACAGTGGCCAGCAAGTCACTTCTTCCGGTTTACCGGATACTCCAATCCGGAAGCATCATCCAGAGGTTACTTGCTCTCCCGAAAAAGTTATCCTTTGAAGGGTTTCTTCCGATACCCACTTAATCCATCTGATCCGAATT
This sequence comes from Triticum aestivum, assembly GCF_018294505.1. Lineage (NCBI taxonomy): Eukaryota > Viridiplantae > Streptophyta > Magnoliopsida > Poales > Poaceae > Triticum > Triticum aestivum. Next base: position 348,065,565 of record NC_057798.1, read on the forward strand.
ACCAAGCATCTTCTAACTCGTCTGGCGGTTCATCAACAACACATCTGCCTCCCCTCAAGACCGTCGCAGGGTAAGTATATTGCTTTTCAATCTGCTTCTTCATGCATCGGTTTATCATACAGATCTTTATCTTGATGTTGCAGTGCTAAGGCTCGATTGAGCAAGAAAGCCAAGACCAGCGGTCCCTCTAACGATGTTGAGCCAAAGAAGACCCCAGATAATGCTGGCAATGATACTGATAATGTCATGGATGAATCCGCTCCACAAGATCCAGCTGCTGATGCCAATCCGCCGGAGGCTGATCCAGAAACACATGTGGAAACATCAAGTCCACACGCCACGCTTCCAAGTACAATTGCTGATCTGGTGAGGTCGACTGCTGATCCGCCAAGCCCTGCAACCAAACCGCCAAGCCCTACTGCCAATCCGCAAAGCCCTGCAAAAGACAACATCAACCCGCTGAGCCCAGCCAAAGATGATGACGTGTCGTCACCGGTCCTGCTTATACCGCCCTAGGCAATCCAGTTGCTTTATCAAAGCATACTTCCAAGGATGAATTTTCTGCTATGAGCAAGGGGAAGGGGAAGACCGATTTGTCAAACTATGTTGACCTTTCTGCTCAGGGTCTTCATTCCGGATTCCTGAACCGACTTTACACCAGCCGAGATTATGAGGCCGGTTTGGTGAATCTGATGAAGGAACGTTATGAGGTAATCTTCCAAAGACCATCTTATTTCTCCACATTCACTGTATTGTAGCCCCCAAGGGCCGGTTTATCTTTTTAAAGGTAAACCGGGTCTTCAAAGATAAAGAACACTTTGACCTTGTCGCCCCCAAGGGCCGGTTTGTCTTGTGAAAACAAACCGGGACTTTTATATTCCATACTATATCTTGTTGGCTTTCCTTGCGTATGTTTTAGATCAAACACACATTAGCCCCCAAGTGCCAAGACTAAAACTTGTATTGATCCTTGGGACTTTAAACAATTACTAGTGAAGAAGCAATCCGCATTAGCCCCCAAGTGCCAAGTGTATAACTGGACGGGTCATAATGCCCAAGATAAAGCCTAGTTAAGAAGTGTGGAAGCCCAAAATTGTAAGCTGTCAAGACCCTTACCCTATAATGATAGGATGAATAAATCATGTCGGGTTATAACAAACACCGGATAATCATACAGGCGACATATAGTCAAAGCCCGGCCGGGTTAATAAACACCGGTTTGATGAGATGGTCTGACAACGTATAGCTGAAAGCCAAGGCGGGTTAACAAACACCGGGTTAACATTGTGACTGAAAAGCCACACTGGGTTAAAGAACACTGGTTTAAAACAAATTCATCAAAAAAGGTGAAAACGTAGCAATAAAAACGAATAAGAAACCATGTAGGCAAGGCTTTTCAAGGGCCGCCAGGCCCAAATTCGAGGCTTTTCATGGCTGCCAGGCCACTGAGTTAAACCATTTTGCAAAGCCTTTTAAGATGGGCCTCCAACTAACCAATCACCGTTTTAACTTTGACAAGTTCAGGGTCTATATAAGATTGACTTGTCAAACGTTCGGAGGGTCATGCCAGGATTACCTGGATAGGAGTGGCTTACTTGATGAAGGCAGGTTAACCCGGGGTTCTAGGTGAATACACCAGGCTTCCAAGCCGTGGGTCGATACCCAATTACAAGGGTCCCTTCAAACTCTTTGTGTCTTTTGCACAGACGAGCCCCCAAGTAACTTTGTGAGCTATTATCAATGGGTGCCTATGTTTGAGTTGTGTATAACATCCAGACTCTCTTTGGCCCCTTGGGTGTGAAGCTCCCAAGCTGTATTATGGCATGATAGCCGGTTTAATGGACAAGGTGAGTCATCGCTTTGAGAGAAGAATCCCCCTTCTAACCAAGTAAGATTGGAAGAACGGCAGAAGCCCTGCTTATAGCAAGGATGCCGGTTTATTATATTGATCATAATATATACATTGTCATAATATGTACATAAGGAAAGCCTATGGCTGAGGTATAATAAGGCCGAAGGAGAGCTATGTTCCATGGCCGCCGGGTCTCCTCCTCAGAATTGCGTGAGTCTTCTCGAACGTCAATAAGGTAGTAAGATCCGTTGTGCAGATTTTTGCTGACCACAAAGGGTCATTCCCAAGGTGGGGATAACTTGTGCATATCGGTCTGATCCTGGATGAGCCGAAGCACTAAGTCGCCTTCTTGAAAGGTTCGTGTCTTAACCCGGCGGCTGTGATAACGCCGCGGGTCTTGTTGATAAACCGCCGACCGAGCCAAAGCCATGTCCCGTTTCTCATCTAACAGGTCCAACTCCTCCTGGCGTGCTTGCTCATTGTCCGCTTCAACATAATTGGCAACCCAAGGCGAGTCGTGACGAATATCACTTGGGAGGACAGCCGCAGCCCTGTAAACCATGAAGAAAGGTGTATAACCCGTGCATCAGTTTGGGGTGATGTTGATACTCCATAACACAGAGGGCTATTCTTCCACCCAACAACCCGGCGTCCGCTTCAATGCGACCATAAGCCTGGGCTTAATACCCTTCAAGATTTTTTGATTCGCCCTCTCGGCTTGACCATTGGACTAGGGATGAGCCACGGATGCTACATCAAGCAGGATGTGCTCTCGTTTGCAGAACTCCTCCATATCACCTTTAGAAAGGTTTGTGCCATTATCTGTGATGATGCTGTGAGGAAACCCAAAACAGAAAATAATCTTTTTGAGAAATTGAACTACCGTGGCTGCATCACACTTACTGACAGGTTCCGCTTCAACCCATTTAGTGAACTTATCAACCGCCACCAACAGGTGGGTCTTCTTATGCTGGGAGCGCTTAAAAGGTCCCACCATATCAAGCCCCCATGTGGAAAACGGCCAAGTGATAGGAATCATCCGTAGCTCCTGAGCCGGAACATGAGCTCGACGTGAAAATTTCTGACAAGCGTCACACCGTTTTACCAGATCCTATGCATCAGCATGAGCTGTCAACCAATAGAACCCATGACGAAAAGCTTTAGCCACCAGGGATTTTGAACCGGCATGGTGACCACAATCCCCTTCATGGATTTCACGTAGAATCTCTTGTCCTTCTTCACGGGAAATACAACGTTGAAAAACGCCTGAAACACTGCAACGGTGCAACTCGCCATTGCGAATAACCATGGACTTGGACCGCCGGTTTATCTGTCTAGCGAAAACCTCATCATCTGGTAACTCGCCCCGGTTTAGATATGCCAAATATGGAACCGTCCAATCTGGAGTAGTATGTAAAGCGGCCACCAACTGGGCCTCCAGATCAGGAACAGCTAAATCCTCCTCTGTAGGCAACTTGACAGATGGGTTATGCAAGATATCTAAAAAGGTATTGGGTGGTACCGGTTTACGCTGAGATCCCAGCCAGCTTAAAGCATCTGCTGCCTCGTTTTTGCGCCGGTCAATATGCTCAACCTGATAACCCTTAAAATGACCTGCCACAATATCCACCTCGCGTCTGTAAGCCACCATTAGTGGATCCTTAGAATTCCAAGTACCAGAGACTTGTTGTGCCACCAGATCAGAATCTCCGAAACAGTGAACCTGGTTTAAGTTCATTTCCTTAGCCACCCGGAGACCATGGAGTAAGGCCTCGTATTTAGCTGCATTGTTAGTACAAGTAAACATTAAGCGGAGAACATAACAAATTTTGTCACCTCAAGGGGAAGTAAGAAGAACTCCAGCCCCCGAGCCCTCCAATTGCCTGGAACCATCAAAGTGAATGGTCCAGTATGTATTATCCGGTTTGTCCACTGGTGCTTGTAACTCGGTCCAATCATTGATGAAGTCAACAAGTGCCTGTGACTTGATTGATGTCCGAGGCATATATTTCAATCCGTGCGGGCCAAGCTCAATTGCCCACTTTGCAACCCGGCCAGTGGCCTCCCTGTTCTGAATTATATGGCCCAAAGGAGCTGAACTGACCACTGTAATGGGATGGCCTTGAAAGTACTGCTTGAGCTTCCGACTTGCCATAAAAACCCCATAAACCAGCTTCTGCCAATGTGGATATCATTGCTTTGACTCGATAAGCACTTCACTGATGTAGTAAACCGGCCGTTGAACCGGGTATTCCTTACCAGCCTCCTTGCGCTCCACCACAATCGCCACGCTGACCGCACGGGTATTAGCAACCACGTACAATAACAAGGGCTCTTTGTCAACCGGAGCAGCAAGAACCGGTGGTTCAACCAATTGCCGCTTTAAGTCCTCAAACGCCTCATCAGCTGCATCACTCTAGACAAAATCGTCTGTCTTTTTCAACATCTGATATAGAGGGATTGCTTTCTCTCCCAAACGGCTGACAAACCGGCTAAGGGCGGCAATTCGACCCGCCAGGCGCTGAACATTATTAATACACTTCGGTTTAGCCAAAGATGTAATCACTTTGATTTTTTCCGGATTAGCCTCAATACCTCTGTTTGACACCAGAAAGCCTAAGAGCTTGCCTGCCGGAACACCAAAAACACACTTGTCTGGATTAAGCATCATTTTGTAAACCCGGAGATTGTCAAATGTTTCCTTGAGGTCATCTATCAAGGTTTCCTTCTTCCTAGATTTTACTACAATGTCATCCACGTAGGCATGAACATTATGCCCAATCCGCGTGTGAAGACAATTTTGCACACAACACTGATAAGTTGCCTGGGCACTCTTGAGCCCAAAGGGCATAGAGACATAGCCGAAGGCTCCAAAGCGAGTGATGAAGGCTATCTTCTCCTGGTCCTTAACTGCCATTTTAATCTGATGATAACCTAAATAAGCATCCAAGAAACTCAAGCGCTCACAACCCGCCGTCGCATCAATAATCTGATCAATAAGTGGGAGAGCAAAAGGATGTGCCGGACAAGCTTTATTCAAATCTATGTAGTCCACACACATACGCCAAGTGCCGTTTTTCTTAAGTACGAGCACTGGATTAGCCAACCACTCGAAATGAAATACTTCAATGATAAACCCAGCAGCCAACAGTCGGGCTACCTCTTCACCAATGGCCTTGCGTCTTTCTTCATTAAACCGCCAAAGAAATTGCTTGACCGGTTTAAACTTGGGATCAATATTGAGAGTGTGTTTAGCGAGTTCCCTCGGTACACCTGGCATGTCAGAAGGCTTCAATGCGAAGATGTACCGGTTCTCACGGATGAACTCGATGAGCACGCTTTCCTATTTTGGATCCAGATTGGTGCTGATGCTAAACTATTTGGATGATTCGCCAGGAACAAAGTCAACAAGTTTAGTCTCATCAGCCGGTTTGAACTTCAGGGTCAGGTCATGCTCAGTTGTGGGCTTCTTCAAAGGAGTCATGTCTGCCGGATCAACATTGTCCTTATAAAACTTCAACTCCTCTGTAGCACAAACCGACTCAGCGTAAGCCGCATCACCTTCCTCACAATCTAAAGCGATCTTTTGACTTCCATGTATTGTGATAGTTCCCTTGTGGCCCGGCATTTTGAGATGTAAATATATATAGCAGGGCCTCGCCATGAATTTTGCGTAAGCCGGCCATCCAAACAGTGCATGGTACGGGCTCTGGATTTTCACCACTTCAAAGGTCAATTTTTCAGACCTGGAATCATGCTCATCTCCAAACACAACCTCCAAAGAGATCTTGCCAACAGGATATGCTGATTTACCTAGCGCTACACCATGAAAAATAGTGTTGGACGGTTTAAGACTTTTGTCTGTCAACCCCATACAATGAAAATTCTCATAGTACAGGATGTTGATACTGCTCCCTCCATCCATCAGGACTTTGGTAAACTTGTAACCTCCCACCTGAGGTGCTACTACCAAAGCCAGTTGACCCGGATTGTCAACCCGGGGCGGATGATCCTCTCTGCTCCACACAATGGGCTGCTCGGGTCACTGTAAGTAACGTGGCACTGCCGGTTCAATAGCATTAACTGCCCTTTTGTGAAGCTTTTGATCTCGCTTGCACAGGCTAGTAGTAAACACATGATACTGCCCACCATTCAACTGCTTGGGGTGACTATGATAACCTGATTGCTGCTGATTCCCTTGATTATTCTGTTGGCCATTACCACCTTGGTTATGCTGGTTGCCCTGGTTATTCTGAAATCCAGAGCTTGAACCGCTGCCACCATGAAAACCTGGACCTGAACCACCCGAAGGACCCTGATCATACCGGAAAATATCGGAATTCTTGAACTCCTTCATGATATAACAATCTTTCCATAGATGTGTGGAAGGGGCCTCCTTGGTCCCATGCTTTGGACAGGGCTGGTTCATCAAACGTTCTAGATTCATCCCTGCACCGCGCTGGGGCGGTTTACCTTTACGACGCTGCATATTGGTGTTAGCCACAAGATCTGAATTATCTACCTTGCGCTTACCATTATTCCCATGGCCTCCTTGGTTGTGATGCTGTCCCTTTGCACCGCCGTTCTTCTTTCCCTTCTCCGGTTTCTCCTCATCAGAATCGGGATCCTTGGTATTATCAGAATCGGCATACTTGACCAAGGCTGCCATAAGGGTTCCCATGTCATTGCAGTCGCGCTTGAGCCGTCCCAACTTCATCTTCAGCGACTTAAACCGGCAATTACGCTCCAGCGTTATAATCGCTTGACTAGCGTTAATCCTGTCAGACGAATGCAAAGCCTCTGAAACCCAGCGTACCCAATGAGTTGTTGACTCATTCTCCCCTTGAACACAAGCATCCAGATCCACAATGGACATGGGATGTTTGCATGTGTCTTTGAAGTTGGCTATAAACCGGGCCTTCAACTGATCCCATGACTCGCTGGAGTTAGCTGGTAAATTTTTCAACCAAGTACAGGCCGTTCCTTCCAACATCATCATGAAGTACTTTGCACAGGCCGCTTCATCCACATCCAGCATCTCCATCTCCATTGACTCTCAACCCACGCCTCAGGTGGCTGATCCGCCGTGTAGTTAGGCACTTTACGTGGACCCTTGAAATCTTTGGGCAGACGCACATTACGGAGAGCCGGAATAAGACATGGCACTCCCCAGGAACTGAAGGCAAGCCCGGTGCCTCGGTCTACTGACGCAGCTAGCTGAACCGGCGGGTTGAACCCAAAGCGGCCTCCCTTCTTGCTCTGCCATTATCCACCACATCTTGAGCATTATGACGCTGCGCAGTGCTAGACACTTCCGGTTCATCCATGTGCCTGCTATAGCTGGGGCTCGGACGAGGGGTTGAATGAATTCTATCCCGGCTATAAGAATAAGCCTGCTGCTGCACCACGGCGGTTTGAAGAAGGTCCCTAGCCCGCCGCGTTTCAATTGTTGCCAGTGAATCACCCTCCATCGGAATGGCTGCCAGGTGCGATGCTGCGGCAATCATGTTATCCAGAGGGATCGAGAAGTGACCCGGTGGTGTAGACACGTATTGCGGAGGGTTATCTATTCGTCGGGGTGGTTCTGTTATCCGTAGTTGATCCGGAGCTGTCCTAGGCGCATCCATCCGGTTTGCAGCTGCCGGATTGCTCGGCCCAGCGCCCGGTGTTTGAAAGAGGTTCAATCCTTCGTAGACCGACGGCAGACGAGACCGGTACTTCCTTCGCATTACATCCCCTGATGCGGTCTGATCCAGCATGAGCCGATAATTTTGCGCCTGTATCTGCTGCGATTGGGCATCCAAAGCGGCCCACTCTTCAGCCATCCTAGCATCCTCAGTTGCCAGGTCCTCCTTAGCCTGTGTTATCTGGTCCTTCAGCTTCGCAATGTCCGCGTTGTGCTGATCCCGCGTCTCCGGGGTGACTGCCGTGGTTAACAAGGTCGCCCAGGCATCCATCAAACCGGAGAGGACTTGGGCCGGTCGGCGCGCCGGGGCTCCTGCCGTGGCTGCCGATCCGGTATTCATCGCCGCTGTAGATGAAGACTGCAAAGTGGGCTGTGTTTCGGCCATGTAAATAGCAACCCGACTTGGCAGTTCAAGGAGGCTCGGAATACTGTTGCCATTGGAATATCCTTCGAACACACCATTATGAATCTGGTACAAGGACTCGGTTTCGCCGGTGGATGATTCACCGTCGAAATAAACAGCCGTCTCTCCTTCAGACACTGATTCAGATCCGATCTCATGGACACATCCTACGAACGCACGCTTCATGGCGGGCTTAACCCGGGCTGGACTCACACGCTGAGCCGTTTCGACGAGGTCGGTGCAGATGTCCGTCTCAGGGCCCGGTTCGCCGATCTTGCCGATGAAGACATGAATTCCGCCAAAGGGGACCCGGTACCCATACTTGATTGAGCCGGCCTCGGGGCCCCATCCTTCGTCGTTGATGTAAAGCTTGCCACGACGACTCTTGGTCATCCAGCCAACCACGTACCCTGTGAGTCCTTCAAAGCTGCCCTTCAAGAACTCGAAACCATCGTGCCATAGCCCCATGGTGGGCGCCAACTGTCATGGAATTAACACGTCAGATGTCCTCATGAAAGGACTTAGTCGTGGAGCCATCGCAACAGGTTAGCTTGAAGGGGTTAAACCGAACAAGGGACACGGGAGTTTTATATTAGTTCGGCCCCTTCAATGAAGGTAAAAGCCTACGTCTAGTTGTGATGGGATTGATTGGGTTTCGATGACCAGGGAGCAAATATGCCTACCTGAGTCTCGAGTTGTTGTTTCTTGTCCCTGAACCGCCGCCGGGTCATCCCTTTATATACATAGGTTGATGCCCGGCCGGTCTACAGAGCCCCGAGGCCGACTCATACAAAGTGTCCGGCTCGGTCTCTCCTTTCCTAACTTTACATTACAAGTTACATAGTCATGACGGTTTACCACTATGGGCCCTAATCCGCCTTTGGGCTTCGGGCCTCGAAGCTTCATTAGTAAAGTGCCATCTTTTGGATCTTCATGGGCTTCAGCATAGTCGAGGGTGAACCGGGCCCTCCTGGCCGGTTTACACTCAGTATTATATCCCCAACACCCTCCATCACTCTCATCATCATAGACTTCCTTCTCTTTACTACTAGCAGGCTTTCCTTTGTTCCGAAGGGGTTTGCTGGGGTGATTTACTTCACTACCTCGACCCTTACCGCCAGCGACATTCTGATCCTTTTCCTTGTCACGCTTCTCGTACTCACCTCTTTATATCTTGACAAACTGCTCAACCTGATAACACTCTTGAAGGTCGTGTCCCTTGGTCCCATGAATCTTGCAATATGGCCCATCACCTTTCCCGGCCTTCTCGGCAGTCGCAGCTTCCTGGCAGTCAGTGCACATGGCATCTTCCTTGCCGAGGGCTTCAGTCTTAGCCGTCTTGTCGGTATTATGTGTACCCAATCCTTCAGTAGTCATCACTGTCTTATCCTTGTGCATCATACTGCGCTTCTTGCTCTTCTTATGGCTCATGGATTCGTCATCATCCTCTGAATCGAGATTGATGCAGTCCTCCTCCCAAGGTAACTTTCTCCCCTCCTCCATCTGAGAACACTTATCCACCAAGGTGTGAAGCTCCTTCATAGTCTTAGGAAACCGTACGTTCATCTTGCAACGAATCCTGCGGTTGCTCAGATTGGACTGGAAGGCGGCTATCACAGCTGCCGGATAGATGTTCGAGATGTTCCTGTTAACTATGCTGAATCTGTGCAAATACTTCCAGAGGGTCTCTCCTTCCTTCTGTTGGAGAAGCTGCAAATCGCTAAGCCGCCTTGGTTCTTGATGGCCGCCAGTGAAGGTGCCAATGAACTCATGGCACATGTTAGCCCATATTGAAATGGAGTTCTCTGGCAGGTGCATCAGCTAGGACCTCACATTGGACTTGAGAGCCAAAGGGAAGTAATTGGCGAATACGTTCTCATCTCTTCCCCCGGCAGCTTGTACAGTGATGGTGTAGATGCTTAGAAACTCTGTCGGGTTTAGCATTCCATCATACTTCTCGCGTATCTCTGGCTTGAACATGTGGATAGATGGCTAACGGACTTGCCGCAGCTAACGAGTAAAGACAGGGCACCCAGCCTCGAAAGGTAGGCACCCGCCAATATTGAGCACAGGCTCGTCGACGTCAAGAGCATTGCACCCATCGGTTTGGTGGCCCGTCATCACGTTGTTGCTCAATTAAAATGCATGCGTCTTCCCCTCGCCTGCCCTTCGGGGCTTGCCGCAGATCTGGACGCGCTCGAGGGTCCGAAGAGGCCATCGAGACGTCATCGGGTTCTTGATTCTGCTGTGCTCGTGCTGACTGACGTGGCAGGGACAGTATTGTGGGGGTGGCCCCTTTCGTACGACCGGCAACATGAGCCAGCATCATCGCTTGGGGAGGCCGCGGTGGGCCAGCTCGTTGCGAGCCCCCAGCCTCAGCGAAACCGAGCAGGCTCTAGATGGTGGCACACCACTCGTCCATCTTCTTGGCCACTAGCGGGAACCATAGTAGCAGCTGAGCCCCACGCCATGGCCTTTATAGCCGTGCTCGGCATGGGTGTTGACGATGCAGATCGTACCGTCGCTCGGCTCCTGACGATGCGAGCAGTGACAGTACCACATCCCCGCTGTTGTGGGGCAGCCACATGGATAGCATGGTGGCTTGGCGAAGCCGCTTGTGGGCCAGCGACTCGGTCAGGCATAGCAACTTGGTCGACTTGCCCCGGGGGAGGCGCACGCGCTGCAGTCACTTCTGTGATGGGGGCGGCTGGAGGGCGGCAATTTGCCCCGGACCGAGCGCCACCGCTGCGGTTGTGCCCGTCGGCGAGAGGAAGGAGTGTGTACGAAGTAGTCCCTTCACCCGTACCTCGTAGAGCGTGGGCGGCGGGTTGTTGTTGATGTTGCTCTCCTTCGGTGTCTCCCACTCCTACTTCGGCCGCGGGGGAAGTAGTGATGGTGTCGTCTGCTCTGACCACACCCCCAGCAGCGTCCACATCCTCGCGTGCTTCCGCATCTCCCGTAGCATTGGTGGCTGCGGGCGGCAAAACCTTTGAGGTGGACAGGTGAGCCGAAGCACCGGATTTCTTTTTGGGCGCCATGGTTGATGGCGTCGTCGAAGACGAAGATGGCGTTGAAAATGACGCACTACGCACGCTTTCTCGTTCGCGCAAGTGATCCCCCTACCTGGCGCGCCAAAGATGTCATGGGAAACCATGGCCACCCATGGGACCAATGGTCCCTTGCTGGCTCGGCAGTGGGGATGTCATGTTGCACAAAGAGCAGAAGATCGTGGGGTAGCATGGCAGTAATCACACAGGTAATTTTCGCCAGGTTTAGGCCGCCGCGAGTCGTAAAACCCTACTCCTGCTTTGGTGGATTGATGGTGGAAGAATGGTGGTGGAGCAGTACACTCGCCAGGAAGGGGTCGCCTATGGGCGATGGTGCTACGCGCGTATGAGTGTGTGGGTGTCCAACCTTCTAACCTCTTCTATGGTTGCCATAGGCATCCTTTTATTGATTAAGCGGTCACCACAATGGCAAATCAGTCCTTATGCACTGATAAGATAGCAAACAGTGCTATCATACCAAACTCTGCAGGTTGAGAGAGCGCATTAAATGCGTCGCTCAACGTCACATCATTGCTTGCCTGACAAGCATTGCCGGGCTATTTTGTCAGCTTCATGCCTGCTTACTTGAAACATCGCAGGACGAGTGTCCTCTTTAGGTATTCCTATAGAAAGAGGCTGCCATGTGGCGAATGGCTGCCACTTAATAACTTTGCGGCTTGACACCGCACTGATTGACAACGTGGGTCATGGTGGAGGGGTTGGTGAGGTGGTTTTTTGCCTCCGTGAGTCCTGGCAGGCTTCGCGGGGATGTCTTGGGTGTTCTCTTCCGGGGGTGGCGTCGCCCTCGCCAAGCTCGTCTGCCTGGCAAGGGAGGCTTCTCTCCTGGTGGTATCTTGCTTCTCTGGCTAGACCTTGGTCCTCTTGATTTGCATGTTGGTCCTCTGAATATCTTGGTCTCCTGCACTCCGGCATGGCTTCATGCCATAATCTTGTTCCTGTGCATGTGTAAAGTCAGGGCAACATACCCACAGTCTTTCGCACTGACAGTAGATGATGGGTTGCTAGAGTGACAGAAGCTTAAATCCTAGTTTATGCGTTGCATCGTAAGGGCTTATTTGGATCCGTATGTTTCATGCTATGGTTAGATTAATCTTAATCCTTCTTTCGTAGCTGCGGATGCTTGCGAGAGGGGTTAATCATAAGTGGGAGGCTTGTACAAGTAACAACAGTACCCAAGCATGGTCTACCACATACCAAATTATTAAACTAACGAACACGAATCATATGAGCATGATGAAAACTTGCTTGACAATAAATCCCATGTGTCCTCGGGAGCGCTTTTCTTTATATAAGAGTTTGTTCAGGCTTGTCCTTTGCTATAAAAATGATTGGACCACCTTGTTGCACCTTTGTTACACTTGTTACTTGTTACCCATTATGAATTATCTTATGACAAAACTCTCGGTCACCGATAATTTCAGTGCTTGTAGAAAGTACCTTGCTAAAAACCACTTTTTATTTCCTTCTACTCCTCGTTGGGTTCGACACTCTTAATTATCAAAAGGACTACGATAGATCACCTATACTTGTGGGTCGTCAAGACTTTTTTCTGGCGCCGTTGCCGGGGAGTGAAGTGCCTTTGGTAAGTGGAATTCGGTAAGGGGAAATTTATATAGTGTGCTAAAATTTACTGTCACTTGTTACTATGGAAAATCATCCTTTGAGGGGTTTGTTCGGGGTATCTTCACCCCGACCGGAAGAACAAAGTGTTGCCCCTCAACTTACTGAAAATATTTATTATGAAATTCCTTCGGGTATGATAGAGAAACTGCTAGCTAATCCTTATGCAGGACATGGAACATCACATCCTAATATGCATCTAATCTTTGTGGATGAAGTTTGTGGATTATTTAAGCTTGCAGGTTTGCCCGGCGATGAAGTCAGAGGAAGGTATTCACTTTATCTTTGAAGGAGAAGGCATTGACATGGTATAGGTTATGTGATGATATTGGGACTTGGAGTTACAACTGATTGAAATTGGAATTTCATCAGAAGTTTTGTCCTATGCATCTAGTTCATCGTTGTCGGAATTATATATTTAAGTTTTTGCCTCGTGAGGGGAGAGTACCGCTCAAGCTTGGCGGAGGCTTAATTCAATGTTATATTGATGCCCAATCATGAGCTCTCAAGAGAAATTATTATTCTAAATTTTTACGCTCGGCTTTCTAGTAATGATCAATCCATGCTTGATACTGCTTGTACTGGTTCTTTTATGAAGAAGACTAATGAATTCAAATAGGATTTATTGGAAAGAATTCAACACAACTCTGATGATTTGGAACTCGACAAAGGTAAGCAGTCAGCTATAAACCTTAAGTTTGATTTTGTTAAATCTTTTATGGATACTGATGCTTTTCGTGAATTTAGCACTAAATATGGACTTGACTCTGAGATAGTAGCTTCATTTTGTGAATCTGCTACTCCTGTTGATCGCCCTAAGGAGAAGTGGTTTAAATATCATCCTCCCATTGAAGTGAAAATAGTAGAACCCATTAAGGCTGAAGAAGAAACTGTTACTTATAATATTGATCCTGTTATTCCTACTACTTACATTGAGAAACCACCATTTCCTATCAGGATAAAGGAACATGATAAAGCTTCAGCCATAGTCCGTAGGACCTACACTAGTACACCTACACCCCCTGAACAAATTAAAGTTGAACCTAGTATTGCTATGGTTAAAGATCTCTTGGTCGATAATATTGATGGACATGTTATTCATTGTTGTGATCAAGCAGCTAGAATTGCTAAATGCAATGATAACGATAAACATAGATCTGTTGTTGGCATGCCTGTTGTTTCGGTTAAAGTAGGAGATCATTGCAATCATGGCTTATGCGATTTGGGTGCTAGTGTGAGTGCAATTCCCTTTACTTTATACCGAGAAATTATGAATGGTATTCCACCTGCTGAAACAAAACATATTGATGTTACTATTAAGCTTGCTAATACATATGCTATTTCACCAATTAAGATTGTTAGAGATGTTGAAGTCTTGTGCGAGAAAATAAAATACCCCACCGATATCCTTGTTCTTGGTTCCCCACGAGATGATTTTTGTCCCATTATATTTGGTAGACCCTTCGTGAATACTGGTAATGCTAAAACAGATTGTGAGAAGGAAACTGTTAGTGTTAGCTTCGGGGATGTGTCTCATGAGTTTAATTTCTCCAAGTTTCATAGACAACCCCGTGATAAAGAATTGCCTAGTAAAGAAGAGATTATTGGTCTTGCTTCTATTGTCGTGCCTCCTACTGATCCTTTAGAACAATATTTGCTAGACCATGAGAATGATATTTTATGAATGAAAGAAAGGAATTAGATGAAATGTTCTTTAAACAGATGCATGTTCTGAACACAGTTTGCCTGTTGAGACTCTTGGAGATCTTCTACCCCCAAGATGATCCTTTGTTTGATCTTAATCAATTGCCTGATACTTTGAAATATGCTTATCTTGATGAAAAAAAGATATATCCTATTATTATTAGTGCTAATCTTTCAGAACACGAGGAAAAGAGATTATTGAAAACTTTGAGGAAGCACTGTGCCGCTATTGGATACACTCTGGATGATCTTAAGGGCATTAGTCCCACTCTTTGTCAGCAAAAATTAATATGGAACCTGATGCTAAACCGGTTGTTGATCATCAACGATGGTTGAATCCTAAGATTGAAAGAAGTGGTGAGAAATGAAACTTTGAGGAAGCTTCTGGAAGTAGGTATAATGTATCCTATTGCGGATAGTAGATGTGTAAGTCCTGTTATTGTGTCCCTAAAAAGGGAGGTACTCCGTTGTTCCTAATGATAAATATCAATTGATCCCACAATGAATTGTTACGAGTTATATAATGGTAATTGATTTTATAAAATTAAACAAAGCCACTAGGAAGAATCATTACCCTCTACATTTTATTGATCAAATGCTAGAAACACTATCCAAACAGACACACTTTTTCTTTCTAGATGGTTATTCTGTTTTTTCTCAAATACCTGTGTCACAAGAGGATCAAGAAAAAACTACTTTTACATGCTCTTTTGGTACTTTTTCTTATAGACGTATGCCTTTTTTATGCAATGTACCTGCTACCTTTCAAAGATGTGTGACTGCTATATTCTTTGACTTTTGTGAATATGATGTTGAGGTTTTGATGGATGATTTCTTCATTTACGGAACATCTTTTGATGATTGCTTAAGCAACCTTGGTCGAGTTATGCAGAGATGTGAAGAAACAAATCTTGTCTTGAATTGGGAGAAGTACCACTTTATGGTTAACGAAGGTATTGTCTTGGGGCATAAATTCTTTGAAAGAGGTATTGAAGTTGATAAAGCTAAACCTGATGCAATTGAAAAAATGTCGTGTCCTAAAGATATCAAAGGTATAAGAAGCTTCCTTGGTGATGCTGGTTTCTATAGGAGATTTATTAAAGACTTCTCTAAAATTTCTATGTCTCTCACTAATCTCTTACAAAAAGATGTCCCATTTGTTTTTGATGATGATTGTGTAGAATCATTTGAAATACTTATGAAAGCCTTAATTTCTGCACCTATTGTTCAACCACCTGATTAGAACCTACTGTTTGAAATTATGTGTGATGCTAGTGATTATGTTGTTGGTGTTGTCCTAGGACAAAGAGTGGATAAGAAGTTAAATGTTATCCATTATGCTAGCAAAACTATACATAATGCTCAAAGGAATTATGCTACCTCTGGAAAAAAATAGCAGTTGTTATTGCTTGTGATAAGTTCAGATCGTATATTATTTATTCCAAAGTTATTATTCACACTGATCATGCTTCTATTAAATACCTTATGGAAAAGTGAGATTCTAAACCTAGACTCATTAGGTGGGTTCTCTTGCTACAAGAATTTGATTTGCATATTATTGATAGAAAGGGAGTTGAGAACCCCGTAGCAGACAACTTGTCTAGGTTAGAAAATATTCTTGTTGACCTACTACCTATTGATGATAGTTTTCCTGATGAACAATTAGATGTCATAAATGCTTCTTGTAGTACTCCTTGCTATGTTGATTATGCTAATTATATTGATTCTAAATTTAGACCACCTATCTTCATATACAAACAAAAGAAAAAGTTTTTCTATGATTTAAGACATTACTTCTGGGATGACCCATATCTTTATAAAGAAGGAGTAGATGGTGTTGTTAGACGTTGTGTACCTGAGCATGAACAGGAACAGATCCTATGCAAGTGTCACTCCGAGGTCTACGGTGGACACCATGCTAGAGATAGAACTGCACACAAGGTATTACAATCTAGTTTTTATTGGCCTACTCTTTACAAGGATGCTCGTAAGTTTGTCTTGTCTTGTGATGAATGTTAAAGAATTGGTAATATTAGTAGACGTCAGGAAATGCCTATGATTTATTCACTTGTTATTGAAGCATTTGATGTTTTGGGATTTGATTATATGGGACGTTTTACATCCTCTAATGGGTATACACATATTTTGGTTGCTGTTGATTATGTTACTAAGTGGGTAGAACCTATTCTAACTAGTAGTGCTGATCGTAACACCTATGTTAAAATGCTTAAAGAAGTTATTTCCCCAGGTTTTGAGTCCCTAGATATTGCTTGTTATGTATGATGTTAAATATAGAATTGCATCTCCCTATCATCCTCGGTCTAGTGGTCAAATAGAATTAAGTAATAGACAAATTAAATTTATCTTAAAAAATATTGTTAATAGATCCAGGAAGAATTGGTCTAAGAAACTTGATGATGCATTATGGGCTTATAGAACTGCTTATAAAAACCCTATGGGTATGTCTACGTAAAACGGTTTATGGAAAAGCATGTCACTTACCTCTTCAACTAGAACATAAAGCTTATTGAGCTATTAAAGAGGTCAACTATGATTTCGAACTTGCCAGTGAGAAGAGGTTATTTGACATTAGCTCACTTGATGAATGGACAACCCAAGCCTATGAGAATGCCAAGTTATTTGAAGAGAATGTTAAAAGATGGGATGATAAAAGGATACAAAAGCGTGAATTTAATGTAGGTGACCATGTCTTGCTATACAACTCTCGTTTAAGATTTTTTGCAGGAAAGCTTCTCTCTAAATGGGAGGGTCCTTACATTGTCGAGGAGGTTTATCGTTCGGGTGCCAAAAAAATCAATAACGCCGAAGGCAATAATCCGAAGGTGGTAAACGGGCAAAGAATGAAACATTATATCAGGTACTCTCATAAATGTTGAAACAAATATTATTAATACCGCAACACTGGAGGAGTACATAAGGGATACCTACCAGATAGTTCCAGACTCCAAAAAGGATAGGTATGTGGTAAGGTAAGTACACCGACTCCGAGACTTTTCCAATTGCAATTTTACTCTGTTTTGGAATATTTAAAAAAATATGAAACTAAAAAGTAGTCCTAAAAGTGCATGAGGAGGCGACAAGCCCTGGGGGCGCGCCTCCCAGGCTTGTGGCCACCACGTGTGCCCTCCAGACTCCGTTTTCTTGTAGTACACTCCTTTTGGTCGGTAAAAATTCATTATATAATCTCCCGAAGGTTTTGACCACCCTACCATGAAACAATGCCATGTTCTTGTTTTGAGCTGTTTTTCTATGAGATCTAGATCGCTATAGCGTCCCCAAGTGCTCCAAAGGACAAGTTATTCATGAAGGTCATCAACCCCTACCTTGCGGAGGTGCTGCAACACCCTCAAACCATTGAGATGCGTGAGGGGGTGCTGCATATCCATGATGTTCAAGGGCCAAAGAGGATCGGAAGCGTGGAGACAAGGCTTGAAGCAATGGAGCAGCAAGTCTTCAAGTGCCAAGGGATGGTGGAACGTGGACTCAACGCCAATCACTCCATGATCACATAATTGACCCATACCACAAGCTGGGTGCCAATAACATCGGGGGGGGCATCTTCAAGCTTAATGAGAAAATTGAGCACCTCTAAGCCCAGATCTATGACCTGCAAAACCAAAACTGTGAGTATGAATACATATTTAAGAGGATGAGTTTGGCTGCAGATTTGAGAGTCCCGGAGACAGTGTTCAAAGGAATCGATGGTGAACTTATGCCTTGGAAGACGGAGGATAAGATTCTTTCATCATGAACACCACCTTCATCGCCAGCTCCGAACAATGAGACCTAAGTATATGGGTATGGGCACTCCCCTTGGCTTGTGCCAAGCTTGGGGGAGGTGCCCCGGTATTGTATCACTTTCACAGCTTTACCTTTATAATTTTTCTTAGTTCGATCCTTTTGGTTATATCTTTGTTTAGTAGAATGAAGTTTTAGTGTGATCTAGTCTTTGAGTTTTGCTTCGTGATCTATCTATGTAATCGAGTCCGTGAGTTATATAATAAAGATTAGTTTGAGTTGAGGGCTTTGCTTTATGGCTATGATCTTGAATAAAGAAAAGGAATTAAAAAACTAAAAAGAGTATATAATAATCTTATGGAGAGTGATGACTTCACATATAAGAAGTATGAGGATTGAGACTCATTGTGGGTTGACAAACATAGTGTCGGTCATTATTGCAATTAAAAGGAAGTAATAAGGAAAGAGAGGTTCACATATAAATATACTATCTTGGACATCTTTTATGATTGTGAGCACTCATTAAAATATTATATGCTAAGGTGTTGATGTTCGACAAGGAAGAGAACATAATGAGTTATGTTTGCTTGTTTCCAAATAGAAGTTATATTGTCATGGATCCTCTAACATTTAACGCTTGCTTCCACCACATACTAGCCAAAACTTCCGCACCAAGTAGAGATACTACTTGTGCATCCAAACACCCTTAACCCAGTTTTGCCATGAGAGTCCACTATGCCTACATATGGATTGAGTAAGATCCTTCATGTAGGTTGTCATTAGTGCAAGCAATAAAAATTGCTCTCTAAATATTTATGATCTATTAGTGTGGGGAAAATAGGCTTTATACGAACTTTTGATATGGAAGAAATAAAAGTGATGGACTGCATAATAAAGGTCTTTATCACAAGCGGCAATATAAAGTGATGTTCCTTTGCATTAAGATTTCGTGCATCCAACCAAAAAGCGCATCACAACCTCTGATTCCCTCTGCCATGGGCTTATCTTTTACTTTTTAGTTTTTACCTTTATGCAAGAGTCATGGCGATCTTCACCACTTCCTTTATTTCTCCTTCTTCTTTTTGCAAGCATCATGTGTCCGGGAAAGATCCAGACACATATATCCACTCAGATGTAGGTGATCATGAGTTATTACTGTTGACATTACCCTTGAGCTAAATAGTCGGGTGTGAATTTTGAAGCCCCTATCTTTTATGTGTTTGATGGAAACTTTGACCTCATAAATACCGCGTGAGTGCTAGCAATTGTGAAAGACTAAAAGATGGTTGAGTATGTGGATTTGCTATACAAGGTCTTTTATTTACCCTTTCCGTTGTTATCATAAATTGCAATTGTTTCAATGACTGAGATTATAGTTTCTTGGTTTTCAATAAAGTTTCTCATTCATACTTTACCTTGTGAATGAATGGTCACTTTAGCATAATAAACTATACTATAATATATCTTGTTGTTCTAATGATGATCATTATGCCTTCATGTCCGTATTTTATTTTTATCGACATCTATCTTTGTAACCGTGTGCGAGATATATAATAAAATTCAGTTTGAGTTTTGCCTCATTTACTTTCATGTTTCCACAAAAAGAAAGGAAATAAATGAAAAAGATCATATGCTAATCTTATGGTAAGTGATGACATTACACAAGGAAAAGTATAGTTAGTAAATTTTATTGTAGATTAACAAACATAGCATTGGTCAATGATGCAACTCATGAAAGAATTTATAAGGGAGGAAATCTTTTGTGATTGTGAGCAACCATCAAAATATTATATGCCAAAAAATTTGATGTTGGACAAGGAAGACAACATAATGATTTATGTTTGCTCATATTCACACATAAGTTATATTGTCATAGATCTTTCAACATGTGGTGTTTGCCCCTATCTTTGCTAGCCAAAAATTCCGCATTAAGTAGAGATACTACTTGTGCATCCAAAACCCTTAAACCCAAATCTTGTTTTGAGAGTCCACCATACCAACCTATGGATTGAGTAAGGTCCTTCAAGTAAGTTGTCATCGGTGCAATAAGGCAACAAAAATTGCTCTTAAAGTGTTAGATCATTTAGTGTAAGAGAAAATTGAGCATTATACGAACTTGTGATGGCGAAGAATAAAAGCGACAGACTACATAATAAAGGTTGCCATCATAAGGGGTAACATAACATGATGTTCTCTTGCACTAAGGAGTTGAGCATACAAACAAAAAGCGTATGGCAACTTCTGCTTCCCTCTGCGAAGGGCCTATCTTTTACTTTTATGTATTTAATTTTATGCTGGAGTCAAAGTTTCTTTCTCTATTCCTTTTTATTTTCTCCTTTGACAAACACCATGTGGCGAGAAAAGATCTAGGCACATATATCTAGTTGAGTATGGATAGCATGAGTTATTATTGTTGATATCACACTTTAGGTGAATACGTTGGGAGGCGAAATTATAAGCCCCTATCTTTCTATGTGTCCGATTGAAACATTTTGCTCATGTGTACGCGGTGAGTGTTAGCAATCATAGAAGACTAACTGATTTGAGTATGTGGACTTTCCTAAAGGCTCCGATACGTGACCCTTCCTGATAAGATGATGAGTTGTAGTTGGAAAGTTGACTGAGAACATAGTTTGTTGGTTTTCAATAGAGCTTATGCTTTATACTTTGGTGTTGTGATGAATTATTACTTGTTCATGAGAAGTCTATGGTAAAAGTTCTATTATAACAGTCTTATGTTAAAGTTTGTTGTTGTTATAAAAAGTTACATGACGCTGGTATGTCCGTATTTTTGTTTTTATTGACAGCTCTCTCTCTAAGCATGTGGATATGTTTTTCGATTTCAGTTTTCGCTTGAGGATAAGCGAGGTCTAAGCTTGGGGGAGTTGATATGTCCATTTTGCATCATGTTTACCTACTGTTATTTATGTTGTTTTATTGCATAATAATGCTTTTTGGAGTAATTCTAATGCCTTCTCTCTCATAATATGCAAGGTATACACAAGAGGGGAGATTTCTAGCAGCTGGAAATCTGGACCTGAAAAAGCTACGTCGGGCTACCTATTCTGCACAACTCCAAATGAGCTGAAACTTTACGGGGATTTTTTATGGAATAAATAAGAATTTTTGGAGTCAATAAGTACCAGAGGGGGCCCACCAGGTGGGCACAACCCACCTGGGCGCGCCAGGGAGCCCAGGCGTGCCCTGGTGAGTTGTGCTGACACAAGCCCACCTCCGGTGCCCCCCTTCTGGTACATAAGTCATTTTGACCTAGAAAAAATAACGAGACACTACTGCAATCAACAGATTTTCCGTCCGCCGTTTCTTTGTTGTCTGCTAACTTACGGCAAAGACAGTCTTTGCCATCAGCTTGATGAAAACGGGCGGCAAGGAAGCGGCTGACGGCAAAGAAATTGTTTGATGTCTGCAATATCTTTGCTGTCAGCTAGCTGATGGCATAGAACCTTTGCCGTCCGCTAGCAGACGGCAAAGAGGCAGGGTGTACCACTGGTGAGAGCCACCTAACAGCCACTTTCTTTGCCGTCCGCTAGCTGGCGACAAAGAAAGTGGCCAAACTAACGTACATTAGCTAGGCTCTTTGTCGTCCGCTAGCGGACGGCAGGGAGCCGTGCCCTATCTAACAAAACACCCAACGCTGCCCCTCTCTCCTCATGCCTCTCTCCCTCCCTGTCCAAACCCCTCGCCACCGCCCCACCTCATCCCAACCCGTGCCGCCGCCCCGCCCCGCCCTGCCTCGCCGCCCCGGG
>NC_057798.1:348087928-348109766 GCF_018294505.1 Triticum aestivum
CACCTCACCGCCCCGTCCGTGCCATCCCGCCTCGCCCGCCCTGCCAGGCTGCCCCGGCCCCGCCCCGGCAGCCCCGCCCCTCCACGTCGGGTCGCCCCGCCCTGCCGACCAACCGCCCCGCTGACCTGCCTCGCCGTCCCGGCCACTACGGCCCGCCGTCCCGCCTCGCTGCTCCGCCTCATCCCAAGGTGATATTTTTTCTGTTTTTTTAGATTAAGTTTAATTAGTTCTGTTCTAATTTAGTTTAGGTTTTGTTTAGCTTAGTTAGTGTAGTTTTGTTTAATTTAGGTTAAGTTTTTGGTTTAGTTTAGGTTTAGTTTAGTTAGTTTAGTTTAGTTTAGTTAGTTTAGTTTAGTTTTAGATTAGTTTAGTTTAGGTTAAGTTTCTAGTTGATTTTGAACAAGAAAATTTTTTTGTTCTTGATTTAGTTAAAGCATTTATTCCCGTATCGACGTCGATGATTCCTATCCCGCATCCTCGTCATCGACTCGGTGGAGGAGGCCTCGATCAGAGGGGCCATGTCCGAGACTGGGCTCCACCGGGCTAGTACTGGGAGGTTCTACCTTCTGGGGGGCGCAACTTGAACCTTGTTTGGTGGCGGTCGCGTGGGCCAGTGATGGTGCCGAGGCTTTCGGAAACCGCGAAGGTGGTACATCACCGTGTCAGCGAAGAGGACGAGCACGTCCGTTGCTACATGGTTGCATTGGAGGGTAGGTTCGCCAATACCTGGCAGGTTCTTCACGGACCTCACTGGAGCTATGATCATGTGATGGTTCCTTCTCGTTGGGCGTCCACCGCCCGCGCCGATACCTGTTGTTCGCTACGGTTCTAGTTGTATATGCGATGCTATATGTATGATATTATTCAAGATGTACTAGTGATAATATTAGACGATGTACGGACGCAACAGATGATGTAGTTTTGCTGATTGAATGCAGGCTAATTTAGTTTACCCGGGGACAAGTAGGTTAGAGGGTTCCTCAGTGTCGATGGTACCCTAAATAGCAAGTATCCTCAGTGCGAGATACATGTGGCCGTTGGTGTCGAATACTACATCCACATCCCACAAGTGGCCAAACATGCCCCGCGACCGCAGAAACAGTTCTCAGAGTTGATGGCGGTCGAACACCATCGCGAATTTGTCTGCAGCCTCTAAGATGACGATTGAAAGCTAAATCTTGAAACTTGAAACCCAAACTGACTCAACTCAGTTTGGTTGTTTGAACGTTCAAAACTTTGCTTTAATGCTCATTGCAAAGGATGCCAGACAAATTTGCTAAGGTGTTCGACCGTCATTGGCCACCAGAACTATTGTTGTGGGACGCCGGGCGCCGGGGTCACTTGTGGGAGGTGGATCTAGTGTTCAACACCGAGTGGCTCATGTATCTTGAATCGATGATACTTGCTATTTAGGGTTCTACCGACGCCAAGGAACCCCTAACCCGCTCGTCCTATTGTAAATATTTAGTTAGGTTGACAGAAAAAACAATATTGCTATGAAACTCATCTTTCGATTTAAATGTGAAGTTTTTTCGTTGCTGCGAGGGTCTACTGTTCGACGAGATCCTCCCCTGCTTTTGTGGGTTAGCACAAATGACATCTCCTTCCCCCCCTTGATTTGCTCTGTTCCGGTCTTCGTACCGATGAAACTTGGTACCTATAGGTGTATTCAATCATTAGTATGCGTGACCACTTTGCGTCTCTTGTTCGAAAGGGTTACATCTATAAATATACATGCATTTGCATATTTACAACCGCGATTCTTTAGAATTGTCCAACGTTATCCTTGGACAGCCCGAATATGTGTAGATTGGGTTCGTTTTCCCATATGCTCTGCTCCGGGCCCGATGCAGAATTTCATCAGTGCCTCCCTGTTGTTCTCTGGGTACACACCCTCTCTGTTTATTGCCGAGATGTGTATTAGGAGAACAACAGGCAGGTGTTGCCGAAATTTTGTGTTGGATCTGGAGCAGAGCATGGGAAAACGAACCCAATCTAGAAATACTCGGGTGGGCTTAGGACCTATCTTTACCTATTAGCATCTAGGTTGCATGGATGTAATAAAAGTGGTAAACTCCATTAACAAATGAAAATATACATGTTGATTAATTTATATATATATATATATATATATATATATATATATATATATATATATTTCTTATGTGTCGAGTAGGTAGGCAAGATGAGTGATCGTGCGTGGATGTACGCTGGTCACACTAGTTAGAAAAACATGACAACTGAATGGTTAACAAAAACCATGGGATTTCTGAGAATCGCATTTGCAAATGGCCAGAGGACAACCTGGTGCCCCTATGCAGGGTGCAACAATTGGCACAAGAGCACAGAGGATGAAATGGGAAAACACATGCAGAAGAGGGGTTTTATGCCAGATTATATAGTGTGGACATTTCATGGCGAGTCTGACCAACGCGCCAGAGCTAAGGTGCTTCGTTGTCGCACCGACGAGCATGGTACCGGGATGGAAGACATGGTGCAAGACTTTGATGATGCTCGGGACTCGGACGATGAGATGGAGGAATCCGCAAAGGCCTTTAATGAAATGTTGGAGTCTTCAAAACGTCATCTCCACGAGCACACTGAGCATTGTCAGCTGGATGCCATCTCACAGATAATGGCTCTGAAGGCTCAATTCAACTTGGGCAGAGAATGCTACGACGCGATGATGACAATATTTGGACGTTTTCAACCTCAAGGCCACGTACTACCTGCAAACATGTACCAGTCAGACAAAATCCTCCGTGCTCTTAAGATGCCCTATGAGAAGATACATGCCTTTGAGAATGGATGTGCCTTATTTAGGCTTCAGTATGCGGACTTGAACTATTGTCCCATTTGCAAGTCATGTAGGTATGTTGTGGTAGACAACGGTATGGGTGACAAGACATAGACCAAAATCCCCGTTAATGTTCTTTGGTATATGCCAATTGTACGAAGACTTCAACGTCTTTTCATGCTTGAAGAGATGGCAAGACAGATGGCATGGCACAAAACGGGCAAAAGAACCCAACTAGATGCAGATGGGAAGTTGATGATGGTGCACACATCAGACGGTGAAGCATTGAAGCGCTTCGATGCATTACATGATGACAAAGCGGCAGATTTGAGGCATCCTCAAGTCGCCATCAGCACGGATGGGTTCAGTGTATTTGGTATGACGACAACCCAATACAGTTGTTGGCCCGTATTTGTCATTCCACTCAATCTCCCCGCCAGATAGATTATGCAAAGAAAGAACATTTTCCTAACGTTGATAACTCCAGGGTCGAACTATCTTGGGAAGAATATGAATGTGTACATGCAGCCACTGAAGGACGAAATGCAAGAAGCCTTGGATAACGGGTTCAAGACTACGAAGCCAAAAATCGTCATTTGCATAATCCGAAGCCTTAGTACAATGCTGGTGACCCTAAAAAGGGTCGATCCAACCTCAGCCTATTCGAAGGGGATCTGGCACCATCCAATGCTTCTCATTCCTTAACGTTGGATTTTGAAGAATGGCAGACCATTTCATTGTATATCTTTCGAGTAAGTTGTCCGTACATTGTTTTGCAACTTCTAATTCCTTTGAACTACTCTTGTTCTCGGATAAATTTTATACAGTCGATACGTCACCAAATTCTCGTATGGGGCGGTGATCCAAAAGGATTCTGTCGAAGAGTATGAGCTTCTGGCAAAGCATGGAGGCGGCTATCCCAGTTTCATCTTTTGGTTCAAACAAATAGTAATTTCCATTAGACCATTTCATTTCTTCGTTTATTTGTGGCTAATGCAGATCTTATAGATGCCGAATTGAGACAAGTCGCTAATGGTTTTGACTATAAGGTCTGTTCATTTGACAAATACGACATCAACGGGTATCTCTTTCATACCTATGGCAAAGAGCTATCTATGGCCGACCAAAAGTCTACAAATTGTTGTGTCTCTACTATCGGCGAAGGAGATGCCGAGTATTATGGAAGAATTGAAGCAATTTATGAACTTACATTCTATGGTGCAACCCCACCAAACGTCGTAGTCTTCAAATGTTATTGGTTACAACTGAAGGAGACTAAAAGGACTCATGAACATATAGGGATAGTGGAAATCAATGAAAGCACCAATTTCGATGTTCCCGATGTCTTATTATGGCTCAACAGGCAACCCAAGTTTTCTATCTACCGTGGGCCTGCCAAAGTGATCCTAATCTCAAAGGTTGGGATGTCGTTTATAAAGTGGCACCACGTGTTAGACCACCTCCCCCCAATGAAGATGATTCTAAACCTCACATTAACCCAAACACATATGAAGGAGAATTCTTCCAAGAAACACGTCTTTCCAAAAAAAGTTTCAAGAACCTCTCAACTTCAATCCAGAACATTGAAGTAGATAGCGACAGTGAACCCGACTTCACCCCTCAGCCGGAACAAGAAGAGCCTGAACTAGAAGAGGTTACTCTAGCGAATGACCTGTCAATGCTTAACAGATTACATAGAGGTGGCCTTCCACATGATGATGCATTTATTAATGATGATGATGAGCACGTCATTACTGATAGGGATGATGATGATGCATTTATTGAACTAGATTATTACTAGGTATTAATTTTTTTATGTTGTACTTGATTTGTATAGTTACTTGGATGATTTATATAGCTACTTGTATAATGTTCTTACTTTCTATGATTGTTTGTTATACATAGCGCCATGGTCTTGATATCCGTCCATGTTGGTCCTTGACTGCTTTATGATTCTGATGTGGTAAATCCTCTTTTATAACTATTTGTTGCATTTCGCATTTAACAATTATGGGCATCAAGTTGACATAGAGATATTTTAATCTATGAGGTATGTGAACCGGAATTTGCAACTGACACTCTTGTCGAGAAGTTAAATTTAGTTGAAAAAGAAAATGACTATTTGAAAGAAAAAATTAAAAGAATTGAAGAAGAGAAGATGGCATTGGAGTTGTATGTTGCCGATGTGGTCTATGATCACAAGATGAAGATGAATTCAACATGCTTGAAGATGGATGCAATGTGCTTGAAGATTAAGCAGATTAGAAAATGTACCATTCATAATGAGGCTTTGTATCATTATGTCGTTAGATCAATTTTTACCTTAGTTGCGATCTTCATCGCATTTGTTGTGATGAGGGTAAGTTTTCCCTAGTGTTTTGCTTAACAAATGCATACTTAGTTACTTTCCTCCTAAATGGCATAACTACCCAAGTTAGACAAAAATTGACCTATACTTAGCTTTCTTTCCTCAAAAATGTCATGATAATCTTTGTTACCTTCAAAATGATTTAGACTTACCTTACCTTCCTTGAAAATGACATAATAACCTTACTCGGCTCTAAAATGACATGTTTACCTAGCTTATCTCTAAATGACACACTTAGCATTTTTACCTAGCTTAGCAGAAAAATGGCATTTTTACCTACTTAGTTAGAAGAAGAAGTAGAAGAAGATAAAAAAGAGAGGTGAAAAGGAAACAGAAGAAAAAAACTTCTTCTTCTTCTTCCTTTTCTTCCTTTTCTTCCTCCTCTTCTTCTTCTTCTTCTAGCTAGTCTTCTTCTTCTTCTTCTTCTTTTTCTAGCTGGTCTTCTTCTTCTTCTTCTTCTTCTTCTTCTTCTAACTTGCTTCTTTCAAAATTTGCAGATTTTCTTTAGATGAGGAAGCTTGCATTGTTGGAGTATACTCTTCTCTTTATGCTTCCATCTTGTTTTGATTTGCTTAATATGAGGAAGCTTGTTATACCTATATATGTATGGACAGATGAAACCATTGTATGCTTATTGTTGGATATGTTGGCTATGTATATGTGTTGGATGAAACCATTTGCTATGTCTATGTGTTCGGATGCTTGTCGAAAGTATTTTCATGTGTGTGTGTGTGTGTGTGTGTGTGTGTGTGTGTGTGTGTGTGTGTGTGTGTCAAATTCTGTCAAATTGAATGAAATCAAGAAAAAACAGAAAAACTAGGGTTGTATAGACTCTTTGACGTCAGCTGGCAGACGGTAAAGAGCTTTGCCAACAGCTAGCTGATGACAGACATGCCACATGTCAGCCACCTGGGCAACCTAGGGCACTAGACTGGCTATTTAGTAGCTTTGCCGTCTGCCAGCTGACGGCAAAGAATGTTGCATCTTTGCCATCTCCCAGCTGACGGCAAAGCTGCCAAATAGGCCATCCCCCCAGGCGCTGCCACATGGCATGCTATGGCGTCAGCTGGCAGATGGCAAATAATCAATGTTCTTTGC
The DNA here is from genome assembly GCF_018294505.1 of Triticum aestivum. Classification (NCBI taxonomy): domain Eukaryota; kingdom Viridiplantae; phylum Streptophyta; class Magnoliopsida; order Poales; family Poaceae; genus Triticum; species Triticum aestivum. Next base: position 348,094,192 of record NC_057798.1, read on the forward strand.
CATCCGCTGGTAGACGGCAAATATGCAACGGTCTTTGCCGTGTTCTGGCTAACGGCAGAGCACGTCATTAACCACTTAACGGACCTAAGCTGACACGTGTGTCTTCTAGCCTCTTTGTCATCGGCTGGTGGACGGCAAAGACCTTGTTATCTTTGTCGTCCGCTAGCAGACAACAAAGAGGCCTTTGTCGTAGCCTGTTCAGCCGGACGTGTTGATGTCTGCCGGCTGACAACAAAGGTATTTGCCGTCCGCCATGTGTGTCTTTGCCGTCAGCCGTAGTGGACGGAAAAATTCCTGATTCCTGTAGTGAGAGGACTTTCAAGATGAAGCGTCGCCGCCTCGATGCAGATCCTGGGCAGGAACACTTTTTCCCTCTGGCGGAGCGATCCCGCCGGGGGAACTACCCTCCCGGAGGAGGAAATCATCGTCATCATCATCACCAACAACTCTCCCATGTTGGGGAGGGCTATCTTCATCAACATCTTCAACATCACCATCTCTTCTCAAACCCTAGTTCATCTATTGTGTTCAATCTTTGTACCAGAACTACAGATTGGTGCTTGCGGGTGACTGATATGTCCATTTTGCATCATGCTTTTATATCGATATTTATTGCATTACGGGCTATTATTACACGTTATGTCACAATACATATGCCTATTCTCTCTTATTTTACAAGGTTTATCATGAAGAGGGAGAATGCCAACAGCTAGGATTCTAGTTGGAAAAGGAGCAAATATTGGAAACCTATTCTGCACAGCTCCAAAAGTCCTGAAATACGACGAAAGTCATTTTTGGAATTAATATGAATTATTGAGCAAAGAAAGTACCAGAGGGGGCCCACACCCTGGCCACGAGGGTGCCCCCCCCTACTGGGCGCGCCCCCCTGTCTCATGGGCCCCCTGGTGGCCCTCCGGTGCCCATCTTCTGCTATATGAAGGCTTTTACCCTGGAAAAAATCATAAGCAAGCTTATGGGACGAAACTCCGCCGCCACGAGGCGGAACATTTGCGAAACAAATCTAGGGCTCCGGCGGAGCTGTTCTGCCGGGGAAACTTCCCTTAGGGAGCGGGAAATCATCACCATCGTCATCAACAACGATCCTCTTATCGGGACGGGTGAGGGAGTCCTGGATTAGGGGGTTTCCGGACAGCCGGACTATATACTTTGGCCGGACTATTGGACTGTGAAGATACAAGACTCAAGACTTCGTCCCGTGTCCGGATGGACTCTCCTTTGAGTGGAAGACAAGCTTGGTGATCCGGATATTAGATTTCCTTCTTTGTAACCGACTCTGTGTAAACCCTAGCCCCCTCCGGTGTCTATATAAACCGGAGGGTTTAGTCCTTAGAGACACAATCATAATCATCATAGGCTAGCTTCTAGGGTTTAGCCTCTTCAATCTCGGGGTAGATCAACTCTTGTAATACTCATATCATCAAGCTCAATCAAGCACGAAGTAGGGTTTTACCTCCATCGAGAGGGCTCGAACCTGGGTAAACATCATGTCCCTTGCCTCATGTTACCATTAGCCTTAGACGCACAGATCGGGACCCCTTACCCGAGATCCGCCGGTTTTGACAGCAACATTGGTGCTTTCATTGAGAGTTCCTCTGTGTCATCGCCGCAAGGCTCGATGGCTCCTTCAATCATCAACAACAACGCGGTCCAAGGTGAGACTTTTCTCCCCGGACAGATCTTCGTGTTCGGCGGCTTCGCACTGCGAGCCAATTCGCTTGGCCATCTAGAGCAGATCGACAGCTACCCCCCTTGCCATCAGGTCATGTTCGGAAACTTGAACTACACAGCCGATATCCATGGAGACTTGATCTTCGACGGATTCGGGCCTACGCCAGTAGCGCCGAACAGCCATGATGAGCACGGCTTTGACCTGCTGTCGGACAATACTCGGGATATCGCCCCTGTAGGAGCTCTGGACCTAAATCCGGGGCAGATTGCGTCGTCCGAGGACCGGTGGATAGACCCCACCCCGGAGGCCGCACACTTATTAGCGGTAGAGCCGAACACAGACTTCACCCCCAAGGAAGCATGTGTCTTCGGACCCCTAGACTCTTGTCTGGTTGAAGGTCCCAGGCAGCGCGCCCCCAGGCCTGCTGATTCTGATTGGGCTCCAGTAATGGAATTCACCGCTGCGGATATCTTCCAGCACTCACCCTTTGGCGACATGCTGAACTCATTAAAGTCTCTCTCATTGTCAAGAGACTCTTGGCCGAACTATGTCCGGCTCAAGGGGGAAGTAGGCGACGAAGAAATTCGTTGCCCACCCACCACCCACTTCATAGCCACTGCGACGACGTAACAGGCATGCTTGACTTCGACTCCGATGACACCAACGATACGGAGGTTGGCGCAGGGGACGATTCCGAACCACCGCCCACGAGGCGCTGGACTGCCACCTCGTCATGTGATATATACATGGTGGACACGCCTGAGGAGGACGACGGCGACAAAACGGAGGATAAAACCCTCGGACAAAAGCCAAAACGACGGCGCAGACGCTAATCTAAGTCCAGCCATATTAAAAACAGCGATAATAGTGCTACAAAGATCAGCACCCTAGTCAACTCCGACGGCAACAACGACCATATGGACCCAGCGATCGAGCAGGATGAGCTAGGTCACGCCGAACACAGCCCGGAGCAGACGCCCGATCACAGTGATCCCGAGGGCCGAACTCATCAAACTGCCCCGGGACAGGAGCACAGTCCGGATGACAACGCATTCATCATCCGGGAAACACGTGTGGAACGAGATAACCTCCACATAAGGCTTATGGACACTGCGAGAAGTCTAAAGAAGCAGAAGCAAAGGCTTAAGGCCGCACAAGAAATGCTCAATCGCAGATGGAATAAAGTGCTAGACACTGAAGAAAAATATGGCGACGATCGCCACACAAAGAGCTATCCAAAGCGCAAGCTGCTGCCAGAATTCGACGATGAGGTCGTTCCACCGAAGAACAACACGGCTAGTAGGCCGGACCAACCACTTCATAACTGCAATAGAGCAGCTACTAATTCCGCACACAATTTACGTGAGCTCCTGTATAAAAAGGCCGGCGTGACCAGGTCCATCTATGGATCTAGAAGACACGCTCCGGTGCAGGATTACGGTCACCAAAACAATCAGATTGATCGAGTACCAGTTCAAAATCATCACCAGACACAACAACAGTCAACATCACGCCACAACATGTCCAGATACAGAGGGGCCGCTCACCATCTGTGCTTCACCGAAGAGGTATTGGACCATGAATTTCCACAGGGTTTCAAACCCCTGAACATAGAGGCATATGACGGAACGACAGACCCCGTGGTCTAGATTGAGGATTTTATCCTTCACATCCACATGGCTCATGGGGACGACCTCCATGCCATCAAATACCTTCCCCTCAAGTTGAAGGGACCAGCTCGGCACTGGTTGAAAATCCTCCCCGAAAACTCAATCTGAAGTTCGGAGGAACTTGAGGATGCTTTCAGGGCCAATTTTCAAGGAACCTGTGTCCGACCTCCGGACGCTGACGATTTAAGTCACATAATTCAACAGCCCGGAGAGTCCGCCTGCAAGCTTTGAAATAGATTCCTCACTAAGAAGAATCAAATTGTCGATTGGCCGGATGCCGAAGCCCTGGCGGCCTTCAAGCACAGTATTCGGGATGAGTGGCTCGCCAGACACCTCGGCCAAGAAAAGCCGAGGACAATGGCAGCCTTAACAAGCCTTATGACCTGCTTTTGCGCGAGTGAAGACAGCTGGTTGGCCCGTAGAGGCACCAGCGACCCAGGCACATCCGAAATCAGGGATGGCAACGGGAAGCCATGGTGCAATAAAAACAAACGTCGAAACAAGGAAGAAAGTCCGGACAACACAACGGTCAACGCCGGATTCAGGGGCTCTCGACCCGGTCAACAAAAGAAGCCATTTAAAGCAGCAAAGAGCGACCGTCCGGCCTGAACAAAGTCCTCGACAGACTGTGCCAAATTGATGGCACCCCCGAAAAACCTGCAAACCACACTCACAAAGAATGCTCGGTCTTTAAGCAGGCCGGCAAATTAAATGCCGAACACAAGGGAAGGGAAACACCAAGTGAAGATGAGGATGAGCCTCGCCAGCCGAACACTGGGAGACAGAAAAAATTCCCACCAGAGGTAAAAACAGTAAACATGATCCACGCGGCTCACATACCGAAGAGAAGGCGCGAACGCGCGCTCAGAGACGCATACGCTATAGAGCCCGTTGCCCCAAACTTAACCACTGGTCGGCTTGGCCGATCACGTTCGATCACAGGGACTACCCAACTAGTATGCGGCATGGAGGATCAGCTGCCTTGGTGCTCGACCCAATAATCGACGGGTACCATCTCACTCGTGTCCTCATGGACGGCGGCAGTAGTCTTAATCTAATATACAAGGACACTGTCCGCAGGATGGGGATAGACCCATCCAGAATCAACCAAAATAACACCACCTTTGAAGGGGTGATACCAGGCGTCGAAGCCTGCTGCAGGGGCTCACTCGTACTAGAGGTGACATTCAGTTCCCCAGGCAACTTCAGAAGCGAAGAACTACCCTTCACCATCGCCCCCCTCCAAAGTGGTTATCATGCATTGCTCGGAAGAACGGCCTTCGCCTGCTTCAACGTTGTACCGCGCTACGCCTACCTTAAACTCAAGATGCCCGGTCCACGTGGCGTCATCACCGTTAACATAAATACAGAGCGTTCCTTACACGCGGAAGAGTATGCGACGACTCTAGCAACCAGACTCTAAGCAGCCTCTAATATTAGAATGCATGATTGGTCGTTAAGACCACGGACACGGTTAGACAAGTCCGGCAGCCCAGATACACCTGAGCTGGGCACCATACATGTAATCCCATAGAGGACACCAGGGGCTATAGATATTTAATAAAGCCCAACTCTTGGCTTGACCTTATTAACAGGCCAATGTCTCACACTTTTACTATCCGTTGATGATAGACAACTCTTCACACGCTTACGTCATACTCTTCCACATGAGTTTTCCTTTTTACAGACACCATTTGCGTGATACCCTCCCAGGGCACGGCACAACGGAGACAAAGGCGCATACGTGCAGCACGGCCCTGCTCAAAGGTTTCTCTTTAGATTAAGCCCCTGTGTAAACCTTCTTTATTCTCTCTTGTTGGTTACACATCCCATGGGTACTACACCCACAAAGGATACTGCCGTTATTGGCATTTTGCCACGACAGACTAATGCACATACTTGGAAATACAGGGTTCATAATAAAGGGCGTTACTCAGCCCAGTATATGTTATAAAGTCCGAATACCTTCGGGAGTGTTTGGCGTCGCGAGTTTGGCCTTACATGCATCAGGTCTGAATCATGTCTTTGGTCAAATGTTGGGTTTGCCTGGCTCCTGGGTTTGCCGCCTTACGTTCCATTCTTATCGTCTAAGGCGGCCAAAGGAGAACTACTGTGATTGTGCCCTGGTTATTCCGGATGAGCACCTCAGTAGAGAAAGCCGAAAACTAACTGTCATGATAAAGCGAGAGACTGTTCAACCACTCGAAGACTTATCAGAATCTTTAGGATTCCTCCGCATTAACGAAGGACCGTTTCCCGGTCATGTACACACACGCCCGTATTCGGATGCATGCAAAGGTACCAGGGGCTACATAGTAGCCCCACCGTCAAACTCCTATGGCTAAGTGAAAGTGTTAAAGCTATATAGTCTAGTTCGACATGCGGTCACCTCCTTAATGGACCAAGACGTTGGATCAAGTGTGATTACGCATATTTTCGTAAACACCCCCGCATTATATGTGTGGGGGCTAAAGCCAACGACTGCTAACTTTCAGATTACATATATACATAAAACGGTCGCACAGGAGGCACAATAGCACTTTCGGGCGAAAAGTATAAACATAGCCTCCATAATTACAATAAAATTGTTTTTACAATAAAACAATTTGTCACTCGAACATGACATTCTTTGAGCACTGAGCCTCTATTAAACGAGCACCTTTTGTTACCTGCTCCAAGTACTGCTCGGCCGGATCCTGGCTTCCCGCCGGATTCTGGGCCGCAATGATGGTGGCATCCATATCTGTCCAATATGCCTTAACGCGGGCAACAGCCATCCGTGCACCCTCTATGCACGCTAACCTCATGGCATCGATTCGAGATACGACACCAAGGAATTGTTGCACTAAACCAAAATAACTGTCTGGCTTCGGCCCCTTCGGCCATAGATGGTCTATTATAGACCTCATGGCAAGACCGGACAACCTATGGAGCTCGGCCACAGCAGCCATCCTCTTGCTCAATGGCAACGGGCGCGTTGCAACACTGAATTGTGACCAGAATAGCTTTTCCACTTCATTATCTTTTTGATCCTCGAAAAACTTGGCCGCATCAGCAGTACTCTTCGCCAGATCTGCATACACGTCTATAGGGCTCCAGCGCCGATCCAGAGGAGCGTACTTGGGATCTCAGAACTTCTTTCGCAACAAATAGAGGTTTCCAGCCGTGATCTCTCCGGCCTATCAAAGCTCCTCCCGCGCATCCCTAATTTCGGAACATGTCTCCTTGGCCGCATCAAGGGCCTTCTTCAGGTCAGCTGAATTAGCCTGATTCTCTTTTTCAAGGAGCTCATACCGGTTGGCGGCATTTTTTAGCTCCACAGCCATTTCAGCTATTTTATCTTCGCTTCGGCGATGAGCAACCTGTTCGTCTCTCAATTCTTCGGCCGCCTTTAGGGCAGCCGCATTGCTAGCCCGGCCTTGTTCCTTGGCCAGGGCAAGTTCCGCCCTCAGGGCCTCCATGGCAGCAGCTCTGCCTATAGCGCAAGCATATCACATTAACATTATACTCCTCTTAATATTTCCTATAAATAAGGAAAGCAAAGCACATACTTTGCGACTCGTTAAGCCGCTCGTTCACAAGTGTGATATCGGCATCCACAACTCCAATCTGCCTCCTTAGTTCGGCGACTTCAATGGACCAGTCGGCTGCCGGATCCTTCGCCACCTGCGCATGAATACAATGCGATCATTATTCAACAATGTGATCCTCCGTTTGCCTCCTAGGGCTGGCAACCAGAGTCTCAGGGGCTACTATCCACATGGAGCACACCTAGCACATGCGCCATAATAAAAAATTACGTATTTCATTACATACCTCAAAGCCTCTAAGCAGGCTCGTAAAAGCTTCATGCATCCCGCTTGTGGCAGATGAAACCTTCCCAAGCACCGTGCTCATCAATGAACGGTGATCCTCCGAGAGAGCAGATTGCTCCAGAAGGCCCGTCAGCGTGTCCGACCGGCCGCCGAACTGTGCCGGACCCTTCTTATCGCCCCCCGTGGGAGACGAACGCTCCGGGCTCAGGGAGGCCAAAGTATTAGCTTCTGGCCTCGGCAAATCTGTACTCCTCCGTGACGACACCTCGTGGTCGCCCGCCCCATGAGGCGGAGAGGTTGGTGGGGTTTCACTCTCCATCATCTTCGGAAGGAGATCCCCTGAAGACGAACTTTGTCGAGAAGAGCTGCTAGCCGAACTTCAAAGAATGGATCCTGGTTATTTTTCTCGGAGGAGGAAGCAGTAGCTTTGTATTTACGGTTAACTTATAGCTCGGCTAAGAGCGGGCCCATTTGCGGACATGGCACGGCAAGGACGCCCTTCGGGGTAGGCCCCCTGGCAAAGTTTTCTTCCCTTGTTTGGGCGCCTGTAAGTGCATCTAGTGCCCCTTAGTGATTTTGGTGTATTGAAGACTTATAGGTTAAGGGACTAATGCGTTTGTGAGTGTACATAGGTCCATGAGTCTATGAGGAGTTTGATATTTACAGAGAAAGTCGACCCCTAAAAATGAAGTTCTTCAACTGAAGACTTTGATATTCTGAAGACTTTCTGAAGACTTTGAAAGTGAAGAAATTGGTGTGACCTTGAAGACTTGGTATTCATTTCTGGAACATGAAGCGTGAAGACTTTTGTTTTCGTAGTTTCATTTTCTCCTTCTTGAGAAATAGGAAACACCGTACTGTTAAAGGGGGTCAAGGAAATATTAAGGACAAATTTCCATGTGATGCTCAACTCAAAATCCTACACCTACCAATCCCTTCGAGTGAAGCCTTTGGAAATCTCATACAGTTCAGTCACATTCTTCAGTGACAGAGACGAAGTTCTTCTGGTCACTGATGATTTTGTTCTGACTGAGGAGTTAGGAATTCGCCAGTGCGAATTACCTACACAGTGAGGAACATAATAGCCCTGGGGAATTTGAGAGTCAAATTTCCGACCGTTGCTGTGCTACGCGCCAGCTGTCCCAAAATATCTTATCCACCTAACGGTCATATCATTGAGGGGCATTTATGTCTTATCATGTCGGGCTGCTCCCTAGGCTATAAATAGCCGCCCCCTACAACCACTAGTTGGTTGGCTGCTCCGAGAGAACTTGACACTTGTCATTTGAGAGCAACCCATCCTCCGAGGACTTTGAGCGAAAATCATCAAGTGAGGAAAATCCCAAACCCAAACACCTACAAACCCCAAAGTGATTGAGCATCACTAAAGATATTGATCCTGCGCGGATCCCACGCTTGTTACCTTTGAAGACTGTGCTTCTTCCAGACGGTTAGGCGTCAAGGTCTAGAGCATCCAAGAGGAATTGTGGATCCCCGAGTGACCAAGTCTGTGAAGGTTTGGAAGTCGCCTGAAGACTTACCACGAGTGATTGGACGGGATCTGTGTGATCTTAGTTCAAGGAGAATACGGTGAGGACTGCGTGTCCTGAGCTGCGTGATCAGAGACTGGGTGTCCGGGACTGCGTGTCCTCGAGTTTAAATACTCAGCCGCTCCAACCAGACGTACAACTGAGACAGCAGTTGGAACTAGTCTACCAAATCATTGTCTTCACCAACCTACTGGTTCTATTTCCTCAACCCTTTCATTTCCTCATTACCATGTTGAGTGTTTGTTCATATCTGTGTTTGAAGACTTTGACTGAAGACTTTCTCAATTTCCTCAGTTCAATTTCTTCAGTCTGTTTGTCTTCATCTTGTGTTATCCTGTGATTATGCTTTCTGTACTCTGTGCTAGTCTTCATTTCATCATGATGACCATGCTTGTATTCTGTCATACTTACTTCTGACTACTTATTCCGCTGCTAATAGTTCTTCGCTAAGGAATTTCCTCACCGGCAAATTCCTCAGTGAAGAACTCATAAAAATCGCATATTCGCCCCCCCCCTCTAGTTGACATAACGCACTTTCAATTGGTATCAGAGCAAGGTACTCCCTTGTTCTGTGTGATTTTGGTTTAACCGCCTGGAGTTTTAGTTATGTCGACCGCAGGTATGATCAAGGTCTCGGCTGGGTGTCCTACCTTTGATGGAACGGACTACCCCTACTGGAAAAACAAGATGAAAATGCATCTCGAGGCAATTGACAACGATCTCTGGTATGTTGTGGAAAATGGTGTTCCCTCTATTTCACCCTCACTGAACGCTACCGATGTGAAGAGATTCAAGCAACTCGATTCTCAAGCGAAGAATATCATATGTGGCCATCTGAGTAAAGGATAGTATGGAAGAGTGAGTGCTTTGGAAACTACTAAGCTTATCTGGGATAGGCTGTCCAAAGTGAATGAAGGAGTCTCAACTCAGCGTGACTCTCGAGTTGATGTTCTTCGAAATCTCTTCAACCGCTTCAAAAGACTCGACAATGAAAATGTCCAACAAACCTTCGATCGCCTCACTGACATCTCAAATGAGCTTCAAGCCCTTGGTGCCACTAACATCACTGACCATGAGGTGGTGAAGAAATTGTTGAGATCGCTTGATTCCTCATTTGATACTCTGCGTCTGATGATACAAGAATGGGCTGACTACAAGTCTCTTGATCCTGCCGATATCTTCAAAAGGCTAAATACTCACGAGTTCCAGCTTGCTGAAAAGAGAGATCTCTATGGTTCGAGCTATGGCAAACCACGTGCCCTGAAGGCCAAGGTTGTGTCTGAGTCTGAATGTGAGGACTCTGGTAGTAGCCTTGGTGATCCTGAAGAACTGAGCCAGGAGATAGCACTGCTCGTGAAGAAATTCCAGAAGTCCTCAAGAACTAGGGATTCCTCATCAAGTGACTATAAGAGAAGACTGTGCCAGAAATGCAAGAAACCTGGTCATTATATTCAAGATTGTCCTCACTGGGAAAAGGAATTGAAGAAGAAGAAATACCAGAATTGCAGTTCTGATGATGCGAAGAAGAAGAAGAAATCGTCAAAATCTTCGTCATCAAAATCCTCGAAGTCTTCATCTCATAAGAAGAGCAGCTCCAAGAAGGCTCGGGCATTCATTGGCAAGGAAATGGACTCTGAAGCTGAATCTGAGGAAAATGAGGAAGAGGAGGCGTCTGAAGAATCCGAATCTGGTGTGGCGAGTCTGGCCTTCACTACTGCTTTCGTTAGCAAGTCCATCTTCAACACTGAAGAAACTGACCCCACCGACAAGCCTGATGAAGATAACAATGACTACGCTCCCACCTATTGCTTCATGGCAAAAGGTGCAAAGGTACTCAAATACACCTCCTCTAAATCTAGTGAAAATGAATCTGATGAGAATCTCAAGCCCAGCTACTCTAAACTTGCAAAGATTGCTGTAAAACAACAAAGGGCTTTTGAAAAGGTTCAAAACATGCTAGACAAAAGTGATGATATGTTGGGTGAAGAAATGGATCGCACTAAAGCCCTGACTGAAAATCTTCAGAGACTTCAGTCTAAGTTTGATAACCTTCAAAGTCATCATAACACTCTCTTATCTGATCATGAGAAACTTTCTTATGAATTTCTTCAAAGAAAGCAAGATCTTGAGAAGCTAAGAGTGAGTTATGAATATCTTCAGAAGGAGCGCGATTCATTACTTGCTCAACAAATCAGCACTTCTCAGGAAGAATTTGTTCCTCCATGCTTAAAGTGCATTGAACGTGAATCTGCCAATTCTTCACCTGAATGTTCAAATGCTTCAACTGTTACAAATTCTTCACCTGCCTCTGCTATCACTAATTCCTCATCTGAGGGCATTGCTAGTATCACTGACGATGCAGGGCTGAAGGAATTGTACACGACAGGCATGTACAAGAGCCTCAAAGGGCATCAGATTCTTTGTGATGTGCTCAAAAAGCAGATCCTCAACAGAAACCCTAGGAAAGAGGGTATTGCCTTTGAGAGGAAACTTAATGCTGATGGAACATATTGGAAGCCTGAGCAGTACCCCAAAACCTCATGGGTTGCTGCAAAGGGACCTCCAGTTGATCCATCCATGTTATCTGGCTTTACATGTGAATCTCCTCATTCTTCTGATGAGTCATTTGACTCCAACTATAAACTGTTCAAAAATCAGAATGGTGAAGTATTTGCTAGATATGTTGGGACTAACTGCAGGAACGGTTCCCCATGAAGAAAATCTGGGTTCCCAAAAGTTATGTTGAAAGTCTTCAGGTGAATGTCCTCATGACAACACCTGTGAAGAATGGGAACCCCAGAACAAACTCTTCATATGGACCTAATTCTTCATATGGATCCAAGTCCTCATATGGACCAAATTCCTCATGTGGATCAAATTCCTCAAATGGATCAAAGTCCTCATATGACTATCATTGTGCTAACAACTCTGTTTCGCAGGGTAGAGCTAAGGGCTACGAATATGCACATCATTCTTCAAATCATTATGTTCATAAGTCCTCGAAGAATTTCTCTGCTTATTCATATGCTTACCCTAACCCCTCTTATGTGAAACGAAATGGTTTGGCTTCTATGCCACCATTCTCGTATGGTGCTCGCAGAGTGATGAACTCTTTGCCACCCCTTCAGATGTGGGTGGTGAAGAAAAGGAACTAATCTCTTCTGCAGGGTCAGGTCTCCAGACGTGCCTTAACGTCTGAAGAATTTGCTGGGGATCTGACAAAATTGCCTGAAAGGACGCAGGCTAACCATGATGAAATGAACTTTCATTTCACACGTCCTCATACTGCTATATCTGTTTACCGCTTGATGAAATTCATCTAATGAACTTAATATCATATTCTTCACTGATGAAGCATATGAGATTGTAAGTTACACTAATTCATCTGCAGGATGACCAACCCAAAACCACTGAATGGGTCCTCGATAGTGGATGTACAAATCACATGACTGGTGACAAGAATCTTTTGATGGATGCTCCTTTATCACCGTCACATCTGAAGCATATCATCTTTGCTGACAAAGGAAAAAGTCAGGTATTGGGTCTTGGTAAGGTTGCGATCTCTAAGGATAAACACATGGACAAAGTCATGCTTGTTGAGTCCTTAGGATACAACCTCATGTCAGTCTCAATGCTTTGTGATATTGATATGGTTGTTGTCTTTGGCAAGTATCGCTGTGTTGTGATTATGGAAGCTGACAATTCCAAAGTCTTCGAAGGCTTTAGGAGAGGAGATTTGTATATTGTTGATTTCTCTACAGGACCACAACCAGCCGTGTGCCTACTTGCAAAAGCTTCAGAAAGCTGGCTATGGCATCGACGACTTGGTCACACAGGCATGAGGGATTTGCACACGCTTGTGAAGAAGAAGCATGTCATTGGCATTGAGAATGTCAAATTCCTCAAGGACCACCTATGCGGAGCCTGTGAAGCTGGGAAAATGACCAAGGCCAAGCATCTAGCGAAGACTATCATGACCACTACTTGTCCATTCGAATTGCTTCACATGGACCTCTTCGGACCTAATCATTACTCAGCAGTCACTAATGCTGCTTCTCTATATGGTTTTGTCATTGTTGATGATTACTCTCGATATACATGGGTACACATTGTTACTTACAAACATGAAGTGCAGGAAGTCTTCAAACGATTTTCTTCGAGGGCTTCAGCCAACTTTGGTGTGAAGATCAAGCACATCAGAAGTGACAATGGAACTGAGTTCAAGAATTCCGGTCTTGATGACTATCTTGATGAACTTGGTATTACTCATGAATTATCTGCTCCTTATACTCCTCAGCAAAATGGCGTCGTGGAGCGCAAGAACAGAACTCTTGTTGAGATGGCTTGCACTATGCTTGATGAATACAAAACGCCTGATCGTTTTTGGATTGATGCAATTGATACTGCGTGCCACATCATCAACAGAGTATATCTTCACAAATTCTTCAAGAAGACGGCCTATGAACTCCTCACTGACAAGGAACCCAATGTGAGTTATTTCAAAGTCTTCGGTGCTAGATGTTGGATTAGAGATCCTCACCACAATTCAAAATTCGCACAGAAAGCACATGAAGGTTTTATGCTTGGTTACGGAAAGGACTCGCACACCTACAGAGTCTTCAACATTGTTCTTCACAAGATTGTTGAAACTGTAGATGTGCGGTTCGATGAAACTAATGGCTCGCAAAGAGAGCACCTACCTTCTGTGTTAGATGAACCAGCACCTGAGGATTCTATCAAGTTCAAGGCAACTGAAGATGTCATTCCTACTGAAGAATTTGCTGAAGAATTCATTCCAGTACGCGAAGAACATCGAGCTGACGCACCTGAAGGCAATGGTGCTGAGGAAAATGATCAAATACATCGACGTCAACCAGCTCATCCTCGCGTTGCAAAAGAAGTACAAGTTGACAAGATCATCGATGACATTGAAACGCCAGGTCCTCTCACACGCTCAAAAGCTTCACATTTACCTAACTTTTGTGGGCACTATGCTTTTGTCTCTATCACAGAGCCCACTAAGGTAGATGAAGCATTTTTGGAGCTGGAGTGGATTCAGGCTATGCAAGAAGAATTACATCAGTTCGAGCTCAACAATGTCTGGGAACTGGTCAAACGTCCAGATACTCACAAGCATAATATCATTGGCACAAAGTGGATCTACCGCAACAAGCAAGATGAAAATGGCCTTGTGGTAAGGAATAAGGCACGACTGGTAGCTCAAGTCTACACACAGGTTGAAGGAATTGATTTTGATGAAACTTTTGCACCTGTTGCTAGACTTGAGGCTATTCGCATATTACTTGCTTATGCTAATCATAATGATATCATCTTATATCAAATGGATGTGAAAAGTGCATTCCTCAATGGTAAGCTTGAGGAAGAAGTATATGTTGCTCAACCCCCAGGTTTTGAAGATCCAAAGAATCCTGACAAAGTCTTCAAACTTAACAAGGCCCTCTATGGCCTCAAGCAAGCCCCTCGGGCATGGTATGATACATTGAAGGAATTCTTCGTGAAGAATGGCTTCACACCCGGTTCACTCGACCCTACTCTCTTTACTAAATCTTATGATGGTGAACTGTTTGTGTGCCAAATATATGTTGATGATATTATCTTTGGCTGTACTGACCAACGTTATAGTGATGAATTTGCCTATATGATGAGTGAAGAATATCAAATGTCTATGATGGGAGAGTTGAAATTTTTCTTAGGTCTTCAAATTCGTCAACAGCGCAATGGCATATTCATATCTCAGGAGAAATACCTCAAATATGTATTGAGGAAATTCGGCATGCAAGATTGCAAAGGCGTCAAAATTCATGTGCCCACAAAAGGCCATCTATGCACTGATGAAAATGGTATTGACTTCGATCACAAGGTACACCGCTCCATGATTGGTTCTTTATTGTACTTATGTGCATCCAGGCCAGATATAATGCTTAGTGTTTGCATGTGTGCCCGATTTCAAGCTGCACCGAAGGAATCACACCATAAGGTTGTGAAGCATATTCTTCGATATCTAGCTCACACACCAACACTAGGATTATGGTACCCCAAGGGCTCTGTCTTTGATCTCATTGGATATTCTGACTCTGACTATGCTGGTGATCGTGTGGACCGCAAGTCAACTTCTGGCACCTATCATTTCCTCGGACGATCTTTGGTCTGTTGGTCCTCGAAGAAACAGAACTATGTATCACTGTCTACTGTGGAAGCTGAATACATTGCTGCTGGCTCTTGCTGTGCTCAATTGCTTTGGATGAAGCAAACGCTCAAGGACTATGGCGTCAACGTGAAGAATGTGCCTCTCCTCTGCGACAATGAGAGTGCCATCAAGATTGCTCACAACCCAGTTCAGCACTCGAAGACAAAGCACATTCAGATTCTTCATCATTTTCTTCGTGATCATGTGTTGAAGGGCGACATCTCCATCGAGCACATGAAGACCGAAGAGCAGTTAGCTGATATCTTCACTAAGCCCTTGGATGAGAAGAGATTTAGCAAGTTGCGGTGTGAACTAAATATCTTAGAATCTTCGAATATTCTTTGAAAAGGACACACATCCTAACACTTATGCAAAATTGATGACTTAGATGTGCAACACATGAAGAAACGTTTTTCTTCAATCAATGATGAATAACACTCTAAGTGTGAAGAAATTAATGAAGAATTTGATTCTCAAAACCATACAACAATTGTACGCGGTGTCTGAAATCATCATTCTTATACGGTGGGTCACACCACCACAAAAAGTTGAAAATCTTCAATTTGAGTTTTTCCTCAGTTTTTGAAATTCTTCAATTTTTCAAATTCTTGAACTTTACAAAATCTTCACTGTTTCCTTCGT
>NC_057798.1:348410111-348487383 GCF_018294505.1 Triticum aestivum
GTCAAAAAAAAACCGTTGGGCTGTTTTCATAGAGTTATCAAATACAGCCTATTAACGGCCCGTTATGGTCCACGAATAGTACGGCCCATGATTGGCGAAATGATGATACGCCCCGTAGAAGGCCCATGGATCCTACAGCCCGTATGAGGCCCATGGATAGTACGGCCCATAGAAGGCCCATGGATCGTACGTCCTGTAGAAGGCCCATGGACCCTACGGCCCGTAGAAGGCCCATGGACCATAAGGCCCGTATAGAAGGCCGATGGATCCTACGGCCTGTATAGAAGGCCAATGGATCCTATGGTCGGACGAAGGCCCATGGATCATACGGCCTGCAGGAGGCCCATGGTTACAACAGTCTGTGTGTTGCCATGATTATTTTGGCCTAGTTACCAAAAATAGGTTATTGTGGCCACTAGAAAAAAACAGAAAAAGAACTGCAGTGACTACAAGCAAACAACTAAACAAGACAATAAGGAAATAAATAAGCAAGCAATTAACGCTAGCCTATTACCGGTATTACACATATTACATCCATTGGGCATCAAAGTTCGCCACCTGCGCAAATATAGGGAACAAAGCAGCACATTACATACACTGGCTGTCAAAATTGGCCACCAGTGCAAATAAACACGGCAGCAAAACAAGAGCATAACTGAAACAACTTCAAAAGAGCTCAAGAAACGTTATCCTGGGTATGCACCATGCTGGCAATAAGCTTAGCAAGCTGATTAGCTTTGTCCTGTTTGGCGCTAAAATCCTCCAACGCTTGCTGTTGCACCAGAAAGTATGCATCTAAATGCTCCAGGGACTTCCGCAGTCCTTCCACTTCTTGTCGCAGCACAACTGATCGATGTCTTTCAGCTTGTAGTTGAGACTCAAGAAACCGAACTGATTCAGACAGTGAGTTTGAATAGCTTGTGCAAGCGGTAGTGGCCAGTAACTCGAACACTAAACCAAGACAGGACTTTGGGGTTGTCTCGCTGTCTTCAAGATAGTCTTCCTTAGCTGTTTTATCAGCTTTGTTGGAGACCAACAAGGATGTCTCACTATCTTGAACCTTATCTGCATTACTTCCTTTACCATTGCTTAATAAGGCTCTCTTCCCCAATATTCTGTAAGCATTCTAAAAGAAGAAACAAGCAGACACATAACAAGTTTAGCATGTACTAGTATATGAAACTCATTTTGGTGAACTAGTTCATTAGTAAGGTGGATAGGATTAAACTACCAAGTCTTCTATTGCCAAGTACTAGTACATAATAAAAACATCAAACAAACACACACACACACACACACACACACACACATATATATATATATATATATGTCCTATGGTCACTGCATTGTCTTGCCAAATAAAAATAGAGACACGGTTCAAATCATATCAGTTCAAGACAAAGCAGCAGTGAAAGAATACAAAAGCGTGGGAAACTACATGACACAACAAGATTTTGGATGGGTACCACGGGTCTACATGTACAACAACACTATTGGCTCTGTTGTGATGCTAGTAATGTGTATGATATAAAAGTCAACTGTATGCACAATTGAAATTGAAATCAACAAAGCTATTGATAAGAGCAAACCTGTTAAAGAAACATGCATGAACATACCTGCTGTGTCATTGAAGTTTCGATTGGATCCTTCAATTTAAAAATAAGTTTGTATGAGTAAATACAGTGATACAAGAGCAAAGCAATCATAGTTAAAAAAAGGTTCGCCTAAGCGAGCGCTTAAGCGCGCCTAGGCTCTAGGCGTTGGCAAAACGCATTGCGCATAACTACGCATAATCTGTGCATAACTGCGCATAAGCATGCGCTTTGGTCAGTAAAGCGCAAGGCGGTGGCAAAACGCACAATTAACACCTAGCACTTTTTGAACTATGACAACAATGGAATCTTAAATTAGAACAGTTGTTCTTCAGGTTTAGGCACTTGTTCGACATGAACAGAGTACAGTAAGACGCAAGAATATAATACTTAAAAATAGAAAATGAGCTCATAGACCTTACCACATTCTTGGTTCGTGACCAGTACAGAACAAGGCGTTCCCAGTCACCGTCCAGCAAATGTGTCTCAGGAGAACGTAAGGGAATTTGATGAGTTTCTTTGCCGGTGAAGTATGTTTTCTTCAGGTAATTCCGATACTGCCGCCAAGCATTCTTGAAGACAGCAGAGGTATTAGCACAGGTTACCTCATCCTGAGTTTCCAAATCGGTTCTTCTCTATAGAGAAAAACGGGAAAATTTGCTGTATTATAACCATCATGGAGGTAGGTTGTACGGGACGAAGCAAAGTAATTGCCATGAATAACATTACTTACACATAACTCCTGGACAAACACCTGCAACTGGCATTTTCCTTCATCTTCAGTATAACATTTCCAAGATGGGAAGATACGCACATACGATTTAACAACATCAAATGCGATAGATGCTAAACTACGACTAGCTAGTTGTGCTTCCTCCACAGGAATAGGCGTACTAACTGGTGGAGTTGGGGTTCGCCATGATAGTACTGGCCCTTTGGGAACTGGAGCTGCCTTACTAACTGCTCTTGTTTGGGAGCTCTGTGGTGGAGATGGTGTTGTGTCAACAGGAACTGGGTTACTATCGGCTGGGGTTGGGGTTAGATTGGGTGAAGTTGGTTCTCTGTCCATCGCAGTAGGGGTACAATCTGCGAGAGTATGGGAAATGTGTGGTAGGGCTGGTTCTTGTGCATGTACAACTGGGGTGCTATCTCCACCAAGAGGTAGCACTGCTTTATTTGAAGACCGTGGTTTTAGTTCGCTAGATACTGGCATCACCCGCTCCAATTCAAATGGTTGATAAACAGGAAACATAGTTGAATGTACAGACATTGTATGAGAGACAGATGCAATAGATAGTGTGGAAAAAAGAGGGCATGAAGTTGACATGTATATTGGTTAACTAAAACGGATAGCATGACATAATTTCACATATATGATGTCTATCTAAACTGGATAGCATAGCATAACATAATTCAAAGATATGATGAATAACTAAACAGGATCGCATGACATAATTCACCTACATGTTATCTATGTAATCAGGATCGCATCATTTAATTCACATATGTGATTTATATGCTAAACAGAGGGCATTCGATATGATGTCTGAACTAAGAACATGGTGTTGAATATTGTGTATATGATGTCTAAACTATGCAATGCAAGACACCGTATGCATGATATGAGCAGTATAACCGTGCCAAGTTAGAGCATACACCTCAGTGGGGGAATAGGACTGGTCATCTATCTCTGAATCCATCTCTGAGGAGCTATCGGGACCCAACAAGAGATCTGCTTCGACATGTAGCACCGTCTGCTCTGAAGGCCTTGTTTTCACTCCAGATTTTTCCATCTCCCACCCAAATGGCTGATTCACAGGAATAGTAGTTTAATGTACAAATATTGTCGACAAATGGAAATGCAATGAAGAAAAGGATGGGCAAGATATCATTCAAATATATGATGCCTGGTTAAACAGGATGGCATTGCACATTTCACATATATTATGGCTGGCTAAAAGACATGAGACTGCATAATTCCCATATATGATATAGAAACTAAATAGGTGGCATTACAGAACATGTCTAAACTAAGCAGATGACATATATGATGTCAAAAGTAGGCACTGCAAGGCAACATATGCATGATATGACTAACATCATCATGCCAAGGTAGAGCAAACACCTTGGGGGGTAAATAGGAGTGGTCAGTGGCATCTGAATCCGCCTCAGAACAGATATCTTCCTCTGGATTGCAATCTGGAGAGGGTTGGGGAGGGTTTGCCATTGAACCCACCATGGAGCGATGTCTGTATGACATTGTATTGCCGCGCAAAAGTCTTATCTTTTTCTCTACATGTTTAGCATGACCGTGTACAATATCTGACATGCATACGAAAAAAATATGGTGAGATTATGTAAGAGAGCATGCAGAAATTGAGAGTGATTGTAACAACCAGTGGATCGACGTTTTTCCGTTGAACCAAAACAGCCCTAATGGATCGACGTGAATGTATAGTAATAAGTGATGCAACAAGTGTACAACCTCTTTGCCGTAGCCGTGTCGACCTTAGCATCATTGGTTTGGTCGCTGAAGAAGTTGAGGCAGAGGTGGCTGTCGGAGGTGTGGAGGAAGATCTGAGGAATCTGTAGAGGCGTCTAGGGCACTGCTCTGTTGTGATGGATCATTCTGTCATTGGAGCAGCTTCAGTGAGCCGTAAGGCGTCAAGGCTGAAGCAGCACAAGACAGACATCGTCAATCTCAAGTGGGATTCTAATAGCATCTCCAGTAGGTGATGTAAAATGGATGTAAAATTAACATCACCAAAACCACCTAACTACAACCGATGAGGTAAAAACTGTTGACTCTGAACTTAACTGTCGAAACTGAAATTTACTGTGGAATCTGAATGCTACTGTCGAAACTGAACGCAATGGTAGCAGAGAGGCATTTGACATGTAGTTTAGGGAGGGCCTGCAGTTCATCTTCAACCTGCACCCCCCTGAGCCGCCAGTCACCACCGGCCGAACCGCCGGCCCCAGCGCCGCCTCGCCGCCCCGAAACAACTGGCCACCGCCGCCCCGGCCAGCCCTCTAGGCCCCCCGCCCCCCACCTTGAACCCTAAGATAGATAGTGGGGTACCTCTCCGGCGAGCCCGCGTCCCTGCTGCGGGTGGTTCTTCCTTAACTCCGGCGAGCCCCCCAATCCCTGAAAATCGACTGACCCAAAAGTCGATTCAGTCGACTGAAGTGTGGCTTAATCGGAGCAGAGCAGCAGCACGAGCGAGGGGGAGAGCAGCAGCAGCAGCTGGGCGAGCGAGCGATCGAGCGAGAGCCGGAGCAGCAGCAGCAGTGCGAGCGAGCGAGGGAGAGCCGAAGCAGCAGCAGCAGATCCGGCTGGTATGGACGCTGCCGCCGAAGGGGCCTCGCACTGGGGGAGAGCCGCCGTGGAGATGTCGCCCCGGCGCCGGCTTCAAGGTAGCCGCTCCATGGGGGTGCGGGATGGAGCACCATCGGCGCCGGGAGGTTGAGTTAAGGAGAAGGTGCGATGTGATGAGTGTACAACCTCTTTGGTGGCACCAAGTAGCCATCAGCTTCATCCGAGGAGTCGGTGAGGATGCTACGGTTGCGGTGGAGCAGGTTAAGGCGGCACTGTGGGGATGGAGTAGCCGCGATAGACGAGGCGATCGTCGGAGTAGCTCCTTGGAGGTGGAGGACGGTGCGGCTGAACCGGCGGGACGGCGAGATGGACGACGGATCCTCATCCGGGGAGGTGGACGAGGGACGTAGAGCTGTTGTGGTGGACGACATCGTCGGGGAAGAGGCTCCGGCTGGGCAACAGTGACGTGGCAGATGGAGGAGGGTGGGGTTCCGTGGATGGAGCGGAGAGGTTATGGCGGCCTGGGATTTTGAATGGCGAAAAGGGGGCGATGAGAGGGGGTGAAGCATGAGTTAGGGACGCGCTCGTCCAAAATGGAGGGTGTGTTACAAAAGTACCCACCACCAATTTGAACTAGCGGCCCTTTCGGCTCAGGGTTAGAAGGCGGATTTCGCGTGTTGGGATTTGGCAGCTGGAGGGAGTTTTCGCACGCATTGTAATTTCGGGATAGCAAGGCGCGGGTTGTGAAGGCGCCAGTTTTGAGAGCAGGATATCTGAATTCTCGGGATATAACAAGACGCGGGTTGAATTTTAGGGACAAGCCTAATGTGTAGTAATATTGTACTTGTACGTACCAAATCAATTCGCACTTCCCTCAACCAAAAAGAAAATGAAAAAAATAAAACTATTCACACCACACAAAGAGAGAGTCTTGCCCCGTTTTACTATACAAATGCTATTCAAAGCTACTCCGTCCTTCCATCTATATAGGGCCTAATGCGTTTTTTGATGCTAACTTTGACCAAATATTAGAGCAATGATATATGACATGCAAGTTACACAAAGCACACCGTTAAATTCGTCTGTGAAAGGTTCTTTCAATGATATAATTTTCACATTGTGCATGTCATGTACTATTAATCTTGTCAATAGTCAAAGGCGGTCTTAAAAATCTCATTACGCCCTATATAGATGGAAGGAGGGAGTATGAATCCATGTTATGTCCGATTAAATTTTTTTGCTTGCTGTATAATGCATGTAACCTACTCATACCAACATTTTAGTGCATTCCAAATGTCTATACTACCGCTGCAATTCGAACTAAATTTGAATTCGTTTATCTATTTCAATAAGAATCTACAATCATGATTGTTGCCAACTTCAACCATCATAGTTTCCTTGCTATCCGCCAGATATAAATTGGACGACCTATAATGCAGCATGGCAAGCACACCATCATCAACAACTCCATTTTTTTATAAGAGTAGAGATAAAATATATTAAATGTAGTATAACATGTTCATAACCACACCATGTGTATCACCGTTATATATATTCACACATGCGTCGGTTTAAAACACTATGATAAATTTTCAAATATCCGAATTCGCTTTTTATAATGAAGTATATATGATCTCTATTCGTCTTTTACACCCACACAACCCTCTTATCTTTGTAGCTAGCTGTAGGACCTTGAAGTATGTCTAGAGGGGGGTGATTAGACTACTTGACAAATTAAAAACTTAACCTTTTCCCAATTTTAGAGTTTGACAGATTTTAGCTATCTTAGGACAAGTCAAGCAATCATCACACTATTCAAGCAAGCATGCAAAGAGTATATAGGCAGCGGAACTTAAAGCATGCAACTTGCACGAAAGTAAAGGGAAGGGTTTGGAGGATTCAAACGCAATTGGAGACACGGATGTTTTTGGCGTGGTTCCGATAGGTGGTGCTATCGTACATCCACGTTGATGGAGACTTCAACCCATGAAGGGTAACGATTGCGCGAGTCCACGGATGGCTCCACCCACGAAGGGTCCACGAAGAAGCAACCTTGTCTATACCACCATGGCCGTCGCCCACGAAGGACTTGCCTCACTAGCGGTAGATCTTCATGAAGTAGGCGATCTCCTTGCCCTTACAAACTCCTTGGTTCAACTCCACAATCTTGTCGAAGGCTCCCAAGTGACACCTAGCCAATCTAGGAGACACCACTCTCCAAGAAGTAACAAATGGTGCGTTAATGATGAACTCCTTGCTATTGTGCTTCAAATGATAGTCTCCCCAACACTCAACTCTCTCTCATAGGATTTGGATCTGGTTGACTGAAGATTTGAGTGGAAAGCAACTTGGGGAAGGCTAGAGGTCAAGATTCATATGGTAGGAATGGAATATCTTGGCCTCAGCACATGAGTAGGTGGTTCTCTCTCAGAAATGGTAAGTTGGAAGTGTAGGTTTAGTTTGATGGCTCTCTCCACGAATGAAGAGGAGGTGGAGGGGTATATATAGCCTCCACACAAAATCTAACTGTTACACACAATTTACCAAACTCGGTGGGACCGGTTC
This sequence comes from Triticum aestivum, assembly GCF_018294505.1. NCBI lineage: Eukaryota > Viridiplantae > Streptophyta > Magnoliopsida > Poales > Poaceae > Triticum > Triticum aestivum. The sequence goes on from NC_057798.1 coordinate 348,417,588, forward strand.
AACAGACTCGGTCGGACCGATTTAGTAAACCTAGTGACCGTTAGTGATTTTCGGTGGGACTGCCATGCAACTCGGTGAGACCGATTCGGTTAGGGTTAGGGCATAACGTAATCTCGGTAAGACCGATTACACAAACTCGGTGAGACCGGTTTTGGTAATAAGCTTCCCAGAGAGTTGGTCAGGTAAACTCGGTGGGACCGATTTGCTCTTTTCGGTGAGACCGAAATGTTACAAAAGGGAAACAGAGAGTTTACGTTGCAATCTCGGTGGGACCGATCGCTCACTTCGGTTAGACCGAAACGTTACGAAGGGAAACAGAGAGATTACAATCCCATGTCGGTGAGACCGAGATCCCTATCGGTAGGACCGATTTTCCTAGGGTTTTTGGCAGTGGCTATGACTTTTGAAATCGGTGGCGCCGGGTTGGAAGAATCGATGTGACCGATTTTGGCTTTGGGTTTAGGTCATTTGTGGATGTGAGAAAGTAGCTGAGGGTTTTGGAGCATATCACTAAGCACATGAAGCAAGAGGCTCATTAAGCAACACCTCATCCCTCCTTGATAGTATTGGCTTTTCCTATAGACTCAATGTGATCTTGGATCACTAAAATATAAAATGAAGAGTCTTGAGCTTTTGAGCTTTAGCCAATCCTTTGTCCTTAGTATTTTGAGGGATCCACTTTCATCATCCATGCCATGCCATTCATTGAGCTTTCCTGAAATAATAGTCTTGGAATAGCATTAGCTCAATGAGCTATATGTTGTTATGAATTACCAAAACCACCTAGGGATAGTTGCACTTTCAATCTCCCCCTTTTTGGTAATTGATGACAACATATAGATCAAAGCTTCGACAAATGATAATAAGATTGAAAACCATCGTCGCTTTGAGAAGTATGTGATAAGCAAGAGCTCGCCCTAAATTTGTGCATAGTTTAAAATTTGCTTTGGACTGCAAATGCACAAGGAATTAGGCTCATGGGTTACTCTTCCATGTCACATACATCTTGGTGGAACGCTCAAAATGATAAAGATTGAATACATGCACTCATCACCAAGCAAAGTGAATGATCACATAGGATAGATAAGATAATATCATCAAACATGCATAAGTGTAGCTTATGATCAAACACATGATCATCAATGTCTCACAAATAACAGCATAGTATCTCAAGCAATCAAAAGCAAACAAGTTTGAACCAGCAAATCAAGAGAGAATTAAAGCAACACTCTCTCTCTCGAAGCCTATGATCTATACATTTTTCTCCCCCTTTGGCAACAAGTTACCAAAAAGTTCATAGAAAATGCATAGTGCTAGATCGACTCTCAGGCTTGATCTTCAGTTGGTGGTGTAGAGATGGCTCCTTGGACGAAAGCTTCAGTTGATGTAGAGGGTGCTGGAGTTCATGCTAGAGCTGGTTGCACTGGAGCTATAGGAGCTGTAGCTGGTGCAGCTGATGTGGCTCTGGTGTCTGGCACTGGCACTGCAGCCGACCTCTGAGCTCTAGGCACTCTGGCAAAGACATTAGTGGTAGTCTTGCCCTTCCTCTCCTGCATGTCATCCTGTAGCTGCTCCACAACTGACTGAATCTCAGTTACCTTGACATCTAGTTCATAGAATTTTTGTTCCATGATTCTCTCCAAGCTCTCCTGATTTTGAGTGAGGGTGGTCAATCCCTTCTCAATCCTCAGAGATGATGCTATCAAGTAACCAAGCTCCTCCTCCTTGTTCTTCAAGAAATACTCAGATGCCTCCTCTTGAGTTGGCATCTTGGCAGCCTTCTCCTTCCTTGCCTTCTCCTTCTTCTCTTGAGCTTGAACTAATGATGGATCATCCTCATTCATGACAACCTCATTGTCCTCAAAGTCTGGATAGAGAGGAAAATGTTCCCTATCCAATAGATATTTGCCTGTGCCCATCTTTGAGTTAATCAACTCCTGAATCTGAGGGGCATATCCACAAGTCCTCTTATGATCTGCTGCAGTCCTCTTAATGGTTTCAACTATAAGGCTCATGACCTTGAATTTTTGTGGCACATCAAATAAATGCAACATATTGATTGCATGCCCTCTGATCATGTTGTGGTCGCCTGACTTAGGCAATAGAGTGTGCCTTAGGATCCAGTTGATTGTAGGCAGCCCTGACAGAAGAAAGTGGACTGATCCAAAAGAGAAAGTCTCTAGGGCTTTGTCTGGTATCTCCTTGTACATATGTGCCATGGTATTGTGTCCTATTTTCTTCTTGGCATATACATCCAGGTCATCATCATTTTCCTTTGGGGTATTTATCAGTTTTGCCCACTCCTCAACAGTTGACTGGTACCTTGTACCTTCAGACATCCAAACTATCCTCCCATCTGGATAGAAGTGTGCTGTGGAGTAGAATTGCATGATAAGTTCATCATTCCAGTTTGTGAGCTTTTGCCCAACAAAATCTGCAACTCCACAAGCAACAAAACTGTCTTGCACTCCAGGATAGTACTCTTCATTTTCCTTCATGTAGGTCCAGTCTACCCACCTCATATCACAAACTATGGGCTTCTTATCCAACAAGATTGTCTCATAGAAGTCCTGCTGTTCCTTTGTATGGAACCTGTAATCAACAGCAGTTCTTCTCCTTGTGGCATATGGATCTGCCATCCTCCATAGCCTCAATCCTGAATCTTTTCTGATGTTCATGTCCTCAGCCACATGATGGGCATCATTGTGATCTGGTATCTTGGGCTTGAGCTTCCTCAGAACTTGTCCTTCTTCATCTTCCTCCTCAGCAACCTCAGGCACTGGGGCCTTGTTCTTCTCAGCAGCTGGAATACTCCTGGTATTCCTTTTTGGTGCAGACTTGGCCTTGGGGGCAACTTTGGGTGCTTCCTTGGGTTTAGATGTTGCAGCCCCTGATCTAATAACATCTCCGATAAGCTTTAGTGCCTTTGGTGCTGGTGCAGCAAGCTCTTCTTCTTCTTCCATCATGGAAGGTTGACCAACAACTCTGGCCATGGTCTTCTTGACCCTTTCATTCATTTTCTTTCCTTTAGCAGCAACTGGCTCTTTGGGATCAGGCTTTTCAGGCAGTTGAGTTGATTCTCTGGCTTTGGACATTGGTTGTCTTCCTGCAGGCCTTTTAATCTTCATGCCTGGCTTTGTATGCTTTGTTGAGCCATACTCCTTTTTGAGTACTACTTTCTTGGAAGTAGCCTCATCTTCTTTTGCTCTATAATCCTCATCTTCAGAGTCTGAGGTTCTCTTCTTCCTTTGCCTGGTAGTAGCCTTAGGCAGGTTGCTAGGAGTGCTCATGTTGCCTTCATCTGAAGTGCGGGAGGGACTAGTGCCCTCACTCATGTGCATCTGCCCTTCTGACCTGTTCTGGCTGTCACTCTTGTCTGACATGCTGCAAACACTGACTCTTGACCCTGTGAAGAGTTATAGATGAGATAGAGTGGATGAGCATCACAAAATGCAGAGATTTTTGCAAAAGAATGATTCAAAAATTCAGTTTTAGTTTTCCATAGAAAGCATTTCGGATCAACCGATTTTCAAACCCGGTGATACCGAAGCAGTTTTGGAACCTAAATTGATGAACTCGGTTGGACCGAGTCACAGTTTGGTGGCACCGAGACTGCTAGGGTTTCACAAAGTCCTAAAATCGGTCGCACCGATTAGCAATTCTCGGTCAGACCGAGAGCTACTAGTGCAATGGCATAAGCCAAATCGGTGGGACCGAGTTTTTCAACTCAGTGGGTCCGAGATGGTTTCGGTGGAAACCTAACCCTAAATTTTCAAATCTCGTCTAATCTATGGATTGCATTGACTGGATAGGAGTGTTTCAATCGTGGCAAGAATCAATAAGAACACAATGTGCTAGGAATCGAACGAGGATAGCACTGTGATCGAGTCCATACCCTAGTTCGGCGATGAACTCGCTGCGGCGGCAACGGCGGGGTTGAATTCCCTTGACGGCGGCGGAGACCAGCGACAGGAGGCGGCTGGCGACAAGGAGACGATCCGAAGACCTTGGAGGCAGAGCGAGCTTATTGCGCGGGCGAAGGGGTTCGGAGGAATTTCCAAAAAATTTCCCGTGTCTATATATAGCCCGACCCTGTCGGTGTGATCGAGTGGAACAACTCGGTGGCACCGAGATGCATAACTGTGTTCAGTTACAACAACTCGGTGTGACCGAAAAGTTCAAATCGGTTGCACCGAGATTGAAAACCTAGATCGACTTAGTGATCTCGGTAGGACCGAAATGGAGGAATCGGACAGACCGAGAATCACAAAGAAGTTTTGGAAGTTTAAGCCTATGACGAATCAGGAACTCCGAGTGCTCCTCACACAGAGTTGTTCGAATCTGACTTGATCAAATTTTGTGATGTAGCATGAATATAATTTTAGACGAGAAAAGCATAGATAGCTAGAGAAAGTTCTTAGGCATTCTTTTCCATCCACTTGGCCAAAAGAAGAAAGAACCAAACAATCAAAACAATAAGTGGATGTCCTTGAATGAGTAAAATATGCACCAACATGCTCACACAATAAGATAGCAAATGAAATATGTGGCAAAGCATGCACAACCAATTCTAGCATCTATCAAACAATTGGTGATGACTAGGTCATCTATATATGAGTATATTGACTTAGGAGTCAAATGATAAACATTTGATCATAGGTCATACTCATCGTTTAAGCTCAAGTGGGGTTACCACTTTTACATAATGCATTGATGTGTTCACACCATTAGAGTTGCTTTGACTCAATTCTTAGAGTTAAGCTCCCCCTAGATGTGAGATCCCCTTTTAGAGGGATGAACTAACCTTGGGTTTTGTCGATGTTGACTTCATGTAGGTGTTGAAGATGTGGATGCTCAATTTTGATGTAGATCATTGGGAGCAATCCTTTGGAGTGAGTTGCACTTTCAACTTGCCTACATTGGTTAGTCCCACAAGGAACAAACAAGAATATCCATAGACAGAGAGTGATGCACACACAAGATGATGTCCATGAAAATATTAGGTTACCTTGTCCCTTGCCTTACCAACATGAGGGTTTGTGACTCCTTGAACTAGTGCAAGATGTGGAAGTTGATCGCACTTGTCCTTGCCATAATAATATGAATGAAGAATGCTGGCGGAGTCACCCTCAAGAACTCTCTAGTTCTTCTTCTTCGGGATCCACATCATCTTGATGGGAATCCTTGGATTTGTAGTTGTACTTGATGAAGTAGAACTTGATGTAGTCTTGGGAACCCACTTGACCGAGACTTTAGGTGCTTCTTCAAATGCATCAATCTCTTCTTGAAGCTTGTCCTTGCCTTTGTTCTTGTGGTCTTGTGGTGGAAGATCATCTTGAGCTTGTGTTCCCTTGAAGGAAGTAGGATCATACTTCTCTTGTTGAGGAACAAACTTCGTCTTGGGGTATTGATTTTCTTCCCACTCAACTCCACTGGCATTGAACTTTCGTTCAAAACCAACACCTTGATTCTTCCGGTGTCTTCCTTGCTTGCGTACAATTTCCTCGAATTGCTTACTCCCGGCAAGGCTCTTGTCAACACCTTTCTCTATAATTCCCTTCAATAAGCTATTTTCTTGCTCAAGTGTAACTTGGCTAAGAGAATCATTACTGGAATCAAGAGAACTACTAGAAGCAACAATATTGGATTTGACATTATTATTGTTACTACTAGAGGAAGTATCTTTCTTGTACTTGTTACTAGACTTGACTTGAGGCATGTAAGTAGATAAGAGTAAACACTTGGGAATGTAAGAAGAACTTTTCTTACGGAGATCATCATTGATTGCTTTTAAGAACTCATGCTCTTGCTCAAGATTGAGCTTTTCAAAGCGTAACTTCTCATGAGCCCATAAAAGTTCTCGATGATCTTCGAAGATAGTTTCATAAGCCAACTTAAGAGTGTTTAGTTCTTTAGTTAGAAGCTCAATTTTCTCCTTATCATTGTCATTCGTTTGATTAGCATGATTAATTGATTTTTCATCATAGTATTCATCACTAGAGTTGTCAACAAGTAAATCATCATCCACAAGAAAGTCATTTTCATCACTATTGAAATCAACATACTCAGGATGTGTTACCTTTGGACCTTTGGCCATGAAGTTCCTTCATTTGGTGAATCAAATATGTCGTAGGAGTTGGTTGACACAAGTGCTAGACCGGCAACACCTTCATCTTGAGTATATTCGGAGTCGGAGTGAAAGCTTCTCTCGGAGTGATGGTCGGAGTCGGAGCCGGATACCCATTCACCAACATGAGCTTGATGTCTTCGTTTTGTGTAGCTCCTTGATGACTTGTCCTTCCTTTCCGAATCCTTGCTTCTCCGTGAGGGTCTTCGCTCATAACGATCATCTCTACTCCTCCTCTCTCTTGGTGGTGATTCTTCTCTTTTTCTTCTTCTTTTTTGAGAATCTTCTCTTCTTTTGTAGGGTGCCGTACACTCATTGGAATAGTGTCCAGGCCTCCCACAATTGTAGCAATTGCGCTCTCGACTAGAAGATCTTTTGTCATGATAAGACCTTGACTTCGAGCTTCTTTCTTTGCTTCTACTCTTGTAGAATTTGTTGAAGTTCTTCACCATTAAGCTCAATTCTTCATTGAAGGTTTGTTTCTCACTTGATGATGTGGGGGCTTCACTTGAGGCTTTGTAAGCACCACTTGACTTGTTGTGAAGTTCCTCCTTATCCTTGAGTGACATCTCATGAGCAACAATTCTTCCAATGACTTCTGTTGGCTTGAGATCTTTGTAGTTTGGCATCATTTGGATCAATGTGCACACGTATCATACTTTCCATCCAATGCTCTTAGGATCTTCTTGATGATGAATCTGTCGGTCATCTCTTCACTCCCTAAGCCGGCAATCTCATTTGTGATAAGTGCAAGCCTAGAGTACATTTCAGCGACACCTTCACCATCCTTCATTTTGAACTTGTCAAGCTGACTTTGGAGCACATCCAACTTGGATTCCTTGACGGATTCGGTACCTTCGTGCATATCAATCAAAGTATCCCAAATTTCCTTTGCATTCTCAAGATGGCTGATTTTGTTGAATTCTTCGGGGCACAATCCGTTGAAGATGATATCACAAGCTTGAGCGTTGTATTGAAGCATCTTCAATTCTTCCGCATTAGCTTCACGGTTCGGCTCTCTCCCATCAAATAATTCACCTTGCAAGCCAATACAAATAATTTCCCAAACGGCGGGGTTATGTCCGAGAATATGCATTTTCATCTTATGCTTCCAACTAGCAAAATTAGTACCATCAAAGTAAGGACCTCTACGGTGATAATTTCCCTCGCTAGACGCCATACTCTCCTAGGTTCAGAAACCAAGGCTATGACCACCAAAAGCTATGGAAATCAAAGCAAATGGAGACCAAAGCTCTGATACCACTTGTAGGACCTTGAAGTATGTCTAGGGGGAGGGGGTGATTAGACTACTTGACCAATTAAAAACTTAACCTTTCCCAATTTTAGAGTTTGACAGATTTTAGCTATCTTAGGACAAGTCAAGCAATCATCACACTATTCAAGCAAGCATGCAAAGAGTATATAGGCAGCGGAAATTAAAGCATGCAACTTGCAAGAAAGTAAAGGGACGGGTTTGGAGGATTCAAACGCAATTGGAGACACGGATGTTTTTGGCGTGGTTCCGATAGGTGGTGCTATCGTACATCCACGTTGATGGAGACTTCAACCCACGAAGGGTAACGGTTGCGCGAGTCCACGGAGGGCTCCACCCACGAAGGGTCCACGAAGAAGCAACCTTGTCTATCCCACCATGGCCGTCGCCCACGAAGGACTTGCCTCACTAGCGGTAGATCTTCATGAAGTAGGCGATCTCCTTGCCCTTACAAACTCCTTGATTCAACTCCACAATCTTGTCCGAGGCTCCCAAGTGACACCTAGCGAATCTAGGAGACACCACTCTCCAAGAAGTAACAAGTGGTGCGTTGATGATGAACTCCTTGCTCTTGTGCTTCAAATGATAGTCTCCCCAACACTCAACTCTCTCTCATAGGATTTGGATCTGGTTGAAAGAAGATTTGAGTGGAAAGCAACTTGGGGAAGGCTAGAGATCAAGATTCATATGGTAGGAATGGAATATCTTGGCCTCAACACATGAGTAGGTGGTTCTCTCTCAGAAATGGTAAGTTGGAAGTGTAGGTTTAGTCTGATGGCTCTCTCCACGAATGAAGAGGAGGTGGAGGGGTATATATAGCCTCCACACAAAATCTAACCGTTACACACAATTTACCAAACTCGGTGGGACCGATTCAATAGACTCGGTCGGACCGATTTAGTAAACCTAGTGACCGTTAGTGATTTTTGGTGGGACTGACATGGAACTCGGTGAGACCGGTTCGGTTAGGGTTAGGGCATAACGTAATCTCGGTAAGACCGATTACACAAACTCGGTGAGACCGATTTTGGTAATAAGCTTTCCAGAGAGTTGGTCAGGTAAACTCGGTGGGACCGATTTGCTCTTTTCGGTGAGACCAAATGTTACAAAAGGGAAACAGAGAGTTTATATTGCAATCTCGGTGGGACCGATCGCTCACTTCGGTTAGACCGAAACATTACGAAGGGAAACAGAGAGATTACAATCCCATCTCGGTGAGACCGAGATATCTATCGGTAGGACCGATTTGCCTAGGGTTTGTGGCAGTGGCTATGACTTTTGAAATCGGTGGCACCGGGTTGGAAGAATCGGTGTGACCGATTTTGGCTTTCGGTTTAGGTCATTTGTGGATGTGAGAAAGTAGCTGAGGGTTTTGGAGCATATCACTAAGCACATGAAGCAAGAGGCTCATTTAGCAACACCTCATCCCTCCTTGATAGTATTGGCTTTTCCTATAGACTCAATGTGATCTTGGATCACTAAAATATAAAATGAAGAGTCTTGAGCTTTTGAGCTTGAGCCAATCCTTTGTCCTTAGTATTTTGAGGGATCCACTTTCATCATCCATGCCATGCCATTCATTGAGCTTTCCTGAAATAATAGTCTTGGAATAGCATTAGCTCAATGAGCTATATGCTGTTATGAATTACCAAAATCACCTAGGGATAGTTGCACTTTCACTAGCTCTAACTTTCTCTTGTGCATGCACACACTCGCATCCCTCTCACCCTCCCTCAGCATTCTCTAGCTCCATCACGCAAATTCTTCTTTTCACTTTAGGTCATTCACACGCGGTGTGTGTAGGCCCCCCAGCTCCTTCTTTACGGCACACATCGATCGATATGCTTATCTAGCCAGGTGTGCCTAGCACAAAGACAAGCTTCCCCTCTTCTATTGTCACCGTCCATGCCTCACTCCCACCACTCTATTCATCGTTCTCGTACTCGCACACTCCTCTCCCTCGATATAGTATGCCTCTCGTACCACCTCCTACATGCATCCCTCTCTCTCTATCCTTCTCCTCGTGCCTCATTTGCTTCTAACACACACATGCATGTATACCGATCGATCTCCCAACATATACCTAGATCGACTTTAACTACCCCCCCATCGATCGATGTACCTCACAAGTTATGTCTCTCCTTTCTCTAACAAAGGGCGATTGATCTTCCTATGTAGTTATGTCTGCTTACCACAGCCACATCGTCCCCCCTCATCATTTGTGCATGCCTTTTGACTTGTCTCTCACACGCACGTGCACAGACAACAAGCAGCCATCTCCTCTCTTATTGATATTGCGGGCGTGCCCTCCGTTTGTCTAGCAAGCCTATCCCACCATTTGTTAGAAGCAACTCCACTACCACCCCCTCCAACACTCTAGCTCTGTCTCTCTCCCAACCTTATTCCTCTCCTACACATATGCATGGATGCCGATCGATCCCCCTTAATACATGAGGCAGATCGATCTCCTTAATACATGAGGTAGGCCTCTCTCCTCCTCCACACATATACCAGCCATTGTACCTCTATAGTTAATTGGGCCTCCCTCTTCCCCCACCACACACCGATAGTCAAGCGCTGCAGGTAGGTATCCATGCCACAAAGACAAACTGCACATGTCCCCTCTCACGTTCCAGTAGGCCAGCCACTCTATATCTTTGACGTGAGCACACACAAATTCGATGGCACTCTTTATCGATCGCGCGCGCACACACACACATCATCCCTCTCTTCAATTCTATGGACACCTCAAGCCGATGATACCTCCACTCTCTTCTCGAGGATCGCCCCCTCTATATATATGTTATATCCAGGACTCTATTTCACACACATTGCATATGTTACATTTTTTGATTGACCCCCCCCCCTAAAAAAAACTCTCAAGAACCCACACACTATATCTCTCTAGGTTTGTATCTCTCTCACACAACCCCACGTAGGTGGTGTACGTATACAAGAAGAGAATACGTGCACCGTGCACGTAGTCATGCTTCGTGCCCAGCCACACCCGCGCGGGTACACGGTGGAGCTCATTTCTTTACGAAATGGAAGCCCACGTGCTAATTTGAACGCCTATAGCGGTTGTTTTCCTAGGGAGGTCGTGTACCACGCGTGCACGAAACAAAGTTTGACTTGACGCATTGCCGCGTTATTTTTAAATAAAGTTATAGTGCTCAATGGCACGTGCACATAATATAAAATGATTTTTATGGAGAAAAAGGTAGTCCGCTCACTATATACAATGGAGCATGCCTGCCTGGTTTGTCGCTCTTCAGAGTATCTCACACAAGGCTGCGGTGGCCTCTCTCTCTCTCATCGTTGGTCACTGATCCGGCCGCATCCCGTCCGCCGGGGGCAAGGGAGTGCAGTGGCCTCTATCTCTCTCACGTTGGTCACTAATCGGGCCGCATCCCGTCCTCCGGGGGAAAGGGAGGAACTGCATCGTTTCTCCATTCGACGGCGCCGAGGCACCACTTCCCGATTTGTGGTACACGTCGTTCTCTCTGACCAAGCTCCGGCGCCGCATGGCCTACGCCACCTGCTCGCAGATTCCGCCCGCCGCCGCTCACCTAGTTACATCTCGATGACCTCCAGGTATCCCCTCCGACCTTGCTCCACTGCCCGTCTTCCCACGTCGCTGCATGTGGATCTTCCATAGTTCTTTGCCCAAAACGTAGCTCGTCCGACGTACTTTCCATATTGCATTCTCGTCCTCACACCGTTTTAGACAAACACAACCGTGTTGTTATCTTCCCTTAGGACAAGGAATATGCTTCTTTTTTGTCGTCGCATGTGTCATCAACTGTTATTGGCCAGTAATTGTTTCATTTCTACCTCTTTTTTGCAAACAGGGCTATCCATTTCACCTCGTTGCTATTGCGACCTTTTGGTGAACTGCACAAATCACTTTTTTCTTAAGAATGTTTTGTGCAGTTGTACTAAAATGTCACACGGGCAACGTCTCTACATTTCAGTGAGACTGCACAAAGGGGGATTGGTTTTGCTCTATCCTCCTCATCCAACTCCGAGCCTAATTTTCTCCAACTAGTTAGTCTTAAGAGAGACTGCAAAGGTGACCGGCTTCTATTTGTGTGTATATTGTTTCATCAGCAGTCCTCTATTAGCATAATCACACTTAATATCTTTGGAACAGGGACGCTCAGCTCTATTTTAGTGCAACTGCACAAAATGATCGGAATGTTGCATGCTCCAGACAGCTACTTTTTTCCCCAACATGCCTTGTTGATTTAGACAGAGCTGGGGGGACGTTGCTGCCAATGAAAGCATGGATCAATTTTAAGTTAACACCTTCTCACAACTCTGTCTTCAGTTGTGATGTAATTATTAGCTCTGATCTGCTAATAATTGACATACATTAGCAAGGAAGTTAGTTTTTTATTGTTTCCGAAAGAGCATCGATGGCAAGACACGCGAAACAAAAGCTGAAAGCTCACACCATTGTACAATTTCATGTCGCTGGAAAATTATTTGTATAATACGTCAATTATGTAAACAAATGATGGAAGCTTGATAGCATTGCGAGAAGCCTCTTCATCATCCGGGTCCATGTGCCATGCAGAAAATTATACTCCTTCATTCCTAAATATTTGTCTTTTTACAAATTTCAAACGGGCATATTTTAGAGTGTAGACTCACTCATTTTGCTTTGTATCTGTACTCCCTCCGTTCCTAAATATTCTATTCGTCTTTCTAGAGATTTCAACAAGTGACTACATACAGAGCAAAATGAGTGAATCTACACTCTAAAATATGTCTATATACATCCGTATGTGCCAGTCCATTTGAAATCTCTAAAAAGACAAATATTTGAGTAGTCACTCGTTGAAATCTCTAGAAAGACAAATACTCCAGGGTATATTTAAGAACCGAGGGGGTAGTGCACAACCGCATGGGAGACTCAGCCCGGTTGTTGCGCCGCATTAATAGTGAGTAATGAGCAGTCAAATCATAAGCCCCACCTTTCCCACTGTAAGTTGCTCTGAAGAAGCAACCATCAATACACTCTTCTTTGAATCCGCTCATACTACTCCATCCGTCACTGTTTATACAGCGCGCTTCAGAAAAAAGAAAAATATCTGTGGGACCAAGGCGACTAGCGATCAGCCTGAAAAATAGCATTGGTAGTTATAGCACGGCGTCTATTACTAGAGGGAATAATGCGTACACACATGCATGCAGTGCTTCCACCCCGGGTGCACACATGCATGCACTTACTCCACTCCGTAGTAGTACATAGTACATGGAGAGAAAATTGTGGACTTGATTGCGGTTACCACACCCTAATTAATTGAGCATTAAACCAAACACGTCTAAAGTCTCTCTGGTGGTGGAAATGCATTGAGAGAAATGCATCATAATGAAGCACGCCCTGTAAACTGTGATGGAGGGAGGAGTAGTATGAAGGTGCAAAACCAAGTACTCGTATGGCCAATCGGTCAACGCACCTCCTCTTAGCATATCACTGACATGTGGGACAGGAGTGTGAGCAAACCGATCTCAATTGACGGCAAAGAGCCAACCCGCCGTTCCTTGAGAGAGACGGGGAGCGAGAACACACAGACGGGCTCGCACGGAGGCCAAGATATATTCAAGCATGGTTGGTTGATCGATATCATTCATTACATGTTAGGCTGCCGTTTTCCGCCCTTCTCAGGAAGTAACATGTACTTTATCAGAGATAAAAATAATAATAGTACAGACGCTCCACCATGCGGTTCTAGCAGTAGTACTACTCGTACTACTGCGCTTGGCTCTTCGCCTCTTCGTGAAGTCGAACAATGATGGTACTCCGCATGTTGGGTACTACAGTGTATGCCTCTTACAATCTGACACCGAATGGACTGATGCATGCCCATCGAGGGTAGGTTGCATTAGTCAAAAGGCGTAAGCGAGCTTCGCCTCGTCCTGCAAGCTTCTCCTTGTTCTACGAGTTGACGGGACACACCAAAAAGTAGTGCTAGTCCATACTCCCTCCTTTCCGGTTAATATGGCTTAATCTTTTTTGCGGGTAAATGAGAGAGCTTTATTCATATATAAGAATTCTTAGGATGATCAACCAAGACACTGGTCACTAGGAAGCGGGGTACCCCACAAAAAAAGAAGTAGGAAGCGAGGTGTTTCATCAAGCCAGCTCTCGACAACATTCAAAGTGCAGCAAGCACGGTTCGCACGAAGATGTGCCGCAAGGTTTGCTGACATGTTTACATGCTGAATAACAAAAAAGAGAGGAAATATTACCGAGCACTACTATTTGTAACAGGATATGAGCCAGAATTAAGCGAGAATTGTGGCGAGTGTTCCATGCAATCAACTTCCATTATCACATGCGAGAACCCTCGAACAGAACCAAATGTGTTGAAGATTGCTTTATCACATTTTAAAATTATAATAAGAGTTCAGACGCTCCTCCATCCGGTTCCTAATACTAGTATAATATGTACCTTTATAGACTATAGTAGTAGTACTAGTACTAGTAAACTTTGCGCTTGGATGTTCGCCTATTCGGGAAGTCGAACAATAATAGCACTAGTAGTATAGTGTATGCTTCTGGCAATCTGACACCAAATTAACTGTTGCAAGTCCACCGCCTGAGCGAGGGAGAGCTTGCATTAGTCAAAAGTTTCTCCTTGTCCTGCGATCCACCGCGCGCAAGCTTCTCCTGTCCTGCAACCTTCTCCTCGTTCGGCAAGTTGACGGGACACAAAAAAGTAATGCTAGTCCATACTGCCTCCTCTCCGGTTAATATGGCTTAATTTCAAACAAGATAAATACATTGTCTGTCACTGTATATTTGTAAAAATACGGTCAATGGACTTCATAATATGCTCATTGCGCTCGATATATATATTTTCCGGTGTTTATACGGTCACTAGCTCACCCTGACTGAGTATGTGTGTGCATGCACGTGTAGGTTGAGCACTTGAGCGTGACCGTGTGTGTTTCATCGTGTGATCGGACATGCATGCATTAGGGCGTCGCGTGCGTTTTGGCTTCCATGTGTACGTGTGACTGTTGCATACACGTAGGGGGAGTACGCGTAGGGGCCACTAAGGAGCAGTCAAATCACACAGTAAGTTAGTCGGAAGAAGCAACAATCATTTCACTCTTGAATGACACGTACGCAATATAAAATGGTAGATATGGAGAGAAAAAGAAAACCACTATATATACAATAGCAGGAGCCTAAGCTACAAGCCTGCTTTCTTAGGTTGCTCTCTTCACAAGCATAGAACGACGGGCCTGATCCCGCAGCTGGGGGAAGGGAACAATGTTCTTCGTAGACGCGGTCGACATCGGCAAGGGAGAAAACCCACAGTCGGTGCGTCCCAATCGGGGGTCACCGCGGTATGGGCCAATGTCGCATCCCAACCGCCCTTCTAGCTACAGCCCAACGTTCCAGGTAGTCCATCTTCCTTTTGGAGCCGGCTTGCTCCACTGTTGTAGCTCCATCTCCATGTTGATCTTTCTCTACTTCTACCAGCTTCTACTTGTGATGAGTTTATGTCTCATGAACTAGTGCCAGTACTATTATTCTAATCAAACTTCTTCAATATCTTTGCCATCAGGGATGCTCAAGTCGATTTTAGTGGAACTTCACAAAAGCATCGTATGATCCGAGGGTGCCAACCGTCTTTCCTTCGACAGGTTCTACCTGGCCAGGAAATTAAATCATGTTTAGGGTTTAGGGTTTAAGTCGTAGTGACCCCATTAGTAGTTTTTCTTTTGTACACGCTCTCACAACTCTTTTCTTTAGTTGTGAAGTAAATATTGCCTATGATCTGTGAATCATTGAGATGCATCATCATGCGTGTTAGTTTTCCTTTGTATTTGATGGAATGTTGTAATGGGGCAACCTTGGAATAGGAATGAAAATGGAGTGGAAAGTTTCTGTTTTTCCGGAGAATAAATAGAAACGGAGAGAAACCAATGTTTTGTTTCGTTGGATCGCACCATCGAGCAAAACCAACGTTTAAATCACGTCTGTCGTGTTTGTGTCTCACCCTCCTCCACGGCTCAACCCCACACGATCGCTCGGCATGACATTCATCGCAAACCGAGTATACGATAACTTTCCCGCCTGCTTGTCGATGGACCGCGCCATGGAGTACTAGCACTACTGAAAGAGATTGAAGGGTTGGGGGAGGACAGCTAGCTGTAGCATGGACTCCCAAGAACTTTTTACATGCATGTTGTAGCCGGCTATTGTGACCTTTGAACACGGAGCAGCCGCGTGCACCCGAAAGCGGCGCGGGCGACGCTCTCTCGGCCGGCGCGCCGCTTCAATGCCGACGCCAGTGAGAGTTCGCTTCCGCTCTGGCCGTGCATGAATGCGGCACAGACTGTTTCGGGCGGGAAGCACGTACGGGTGATGAAGAGGGTTCGGGTTGGTCAGAACCGGCCGTGGCAGCGGTCCGGACGTGCGCAAACAAGAGATGATGTACGTTAATATTGCTGCGTATATAATTAACAACGTAAATAATGTGCCAGTTGGATAAATATGATTGGAGATGGAGATGGAAATAGAATTTTACGTAAACATAGATATGCTTGTCTATGTCTATGTGTGTGTGCGCGACGACTCTCGCGACCTGGAAGCGGGGGCGTGTTTTTGATCGAGTTTTCTTTCTTGGTACGTTAGAAAATCAGTTTGTCTAATTCACATCTAGATGTTATTTAAGGATATCACATCTAAGCTCCCACAAGTATATAATGTAGCAACAAGAAACAAAAAAAACTAGGACAAAAAAATCGATCACAAACAACTTAGATGTGACATAACTATGTCACATCTAGATGTGTCCTAGACAAACCCTTAAAAAATTGTCCGCCAGTTTCCGTTTCTTTTTTCCGGGAATGCACATATTCTATTTAAAACCACTGCTATGGAGAGATTTTTTACTCCATTATAGCCTCTTGTTTGATAGAGTTTCTCGCATCTCGCTCTCTCACCCTCTCCATATCAAAACAAGATGATAGTGTCCAATCTATCTCTCTCCTCACCGGTGGTCAAAGATCCGGCCGAATCCCGTTCGCTGCGGGAGGTGAGCAGGTGCAGCGTTGACGTTGTTGCCGTCGGCGACAGAGGAAGCCGATGCGCACTGTCCTCTCAGAGCCGGCGCTGGCGTGGACGAAGTTCCTCCGTGCCCTTGTTCGCTGCCGTTGTGTGGGCAGATCCCGCCCGCCCGCCGAAACGACATATCGCCCACCTGAGGTATAACTTCTTGTACCGTTCCAGCTCCCTAGGTCGCTGGGTGTGGGTTTTCTTCTATGCGACTACTCCCCAGCTCCCCATGCATAGTAGCTAGGGTTCGTCGGCTGGTCCAACATCACCTACTAGTACTATTATAGAGGAAATGCCACTCAAAAAGTTGTCCTGATTTATGCGTCGGTGAATGTATACATGTTGTTTCGACAAAAAGTACATGATGGTTGTGCGGTCATTGTCCATATGGTGGTAGTACTATCACTGGTTAAATGAAGAAATGCTTTTATTCTCGGGTATCCTGGTTTAGTTCCCATCAAGATAATTATGATGCTTCTGTTTGTTTGTGTACTTTTCATTAATTCTTATTGACAATTGAGATGTCGTTGCTAACACTTTTTTATATTTTTTTGGAAACAGTGATGCGTGTCTCCATACCCGGGCATGTCTTCCTCAATTTTAGTGGAACTGCACAAAACTGGATGGCATTGTTTTTCCGCCTCACTGTCCTCTGCCACGTGGTTCTTCCTTCCTCAAGCTTGATTACTTAGAAGAAAAAGACCACAGTGAGGATTTGTCAAACTTCATAGGTGCCTCACCCAAACTTGATGCCAAATGGATGATGCATCACCACGAGGACCTATCGATGCTCATGGTTGCGCCTCGTGGTTGCGTCAGCTGGTGAAGCTGATCGATTTTCAATGAAAAACAAGCTTTCTTCCATCAGTGCTCTTTGCTTGTTACGCACAAAGATGATATCCTTTGTCAGTTCACCTTGGTTGCGTTGGAGATGCAGTCGTCTTTCATGTTGGTGCAATTTTATCACACAATTGGCTATGAACCAAATGTTTCCTCGAAGAAGGATCGACGTTGGTACTAAGAGCATAAGTTTTGTATTGATTTCTAAGCCTTCTCACAACTTTGTCTCCAGCTCCCCTGTAATTTTATTTGTCCAGCTATTAGCTTTGATTTAAAAAATGGTGTGGACTAAAAACCCGGATGGACATAGTAGCCCTCCATTTTTATTTACTCCGTGTATTAGAGTTGACTGAAGTCAAACTTTGTAATACTCTCAAACCTTTCCGATAATTGAAATTAAAATTCTTTATTTGTACACACTCTCACACGTTTCCGATAATTTGGCGCATGTGTGGTTGTTCACTTAAGGGAGGGTAGTGTCCCACACGTGAAGGACAGGAAGTGCAACCAGGACGTGTGGGCGTGGATCGTTAGTTCATCAGAAGTAGTACTAGTTTTCTTCACTGTACATTAAATAAAGTGTTTCATTTTGTACTTACACAATTTAAAACGATTGTTATCGAGAGAATAAGAAAACCACTCCACTATATATTAGTCGTATACACGAGAGTACTATATGGACGCAGCTTCATTGACTTAGTGCACCTGCCTTTGGGTTTATGACAGGTGGGCCCAAAATGTGGCTGGCTCACCTGTCATACCGCCAAAAGTAGGTGCAGTGAAGGCACCGGAGCTCAGTCTGTACTACAGTAGTATATATATAAGCGGGAGCCTTAGCACTTGTTCGCTAGGGTTTGAACTCTCCACACTCTCGCCGCACTACATATATGTTACATGCTGGAGGCTCAGCATTCATTTGCTAGGGTTTGCTATATTCACAATCTCTCACCCTCTCTTCACCAGATCTAAACAAGACTACGTTGCCTCTTGTCTCTCTCTCCCCCCTCACAGCTGGTGAAGGAGGTGCCCGTATCCCGTCGCACCGAGAAGGGGAGGAGGTGCAACATTCACTCTATCGCCTTCGGCGAGGGAGGCAATCCACTGCCGGCTACACTTTTCTCTTTCACCTAGCGCCTGTGCGGGAGGGCCACCGACCCCTTCTTCCTTGCTGCCGTATGTAGTGTGGGCAGATCCGGCCTCCCACCGCACGCCTTGCCACATCCCGACGACCCTAAGGTATAAGTTTCTTTGAAACCGTCATTGCTCTAGCTGCATGTGGATCTTTTTCGACCTGTAGTCGAATCTAGGTCTTGGTTCAAAGAGGAAAGAAGGGTGCGGTGGGGTGGAGCATGAATCTAGGACGTGGTTCAATGAGGAAAAGAGGGAGGAAAAGTAGTATAGACTGGCTATCTAGCCGCTTTGTTGGTCCAAAAGGGAAAAGGGGGGTAACCCAGTACACACATCTGTAAGGAACCGATCTCTTTGTTGAAAAGGGAAAGAAACTGGGGGGGGGGGGTCGGGTAGTTTGTGCAGGACTAGATTTGCTGCCCTCACATAGGAAAAAAGTTCAAAGAGAACAAATATGGGACCACCACAGATATGCTGCTTGGCTACATACTCTGCATCACCCATTAATACATGTGGACGCACATGGTGCTAGCATGTCCCATACAACTATTTTGCTGTTGTTAATCTAAGAATGCCGCCGGAGAATTGAAGCAATGCCACTGTAAAAAGTAAATTACATTTTTTAATGAATGTTGTTTCAACAGAATGTCTCTGTTAATATGAATCAATGCAACCATTTTGGAAATGCTACTATCCTACTTTGTTTTCCATCCAAGATAAGTTAGATGCTTCTTTCTGTCACCGTTTGTTTCATCCTCCTTTATCGGCAAGTAATTATTTCCTTTGTTGCCTCTGTTAAAACAGGGGTATCGATTCAACTTGTTGCTATTGCGACATTTTGCTTCGCTACTCAAAACACTTATGTTTTAAGAGTGTTTTGTGCAGTTCAACTTGAATGTCACACCAGTGACTTTGCTTAATTTTGGTGGAACTGCACAAAAGGAGATCGAGATTTGTTTCCAGTCTTCGTGGCGAGTTGTTTCAAATCTTGGTATCAACCACATGATGTGCAGTGTGCTTTGAGATGTTGTGCTACTTGTTTTGGTACTATTTTAAATAAATTTGCTGTCTTTTCCCATTAAGTAGTGAACAAAAATGGGACCAACCCAGACATGATGCTTGTTGCTTTATTACAACAAATTTAGCATCACCCCCTTTATAAGCTAGTAATTGATGCCACTCTTAGAATTAAATACTGAATCTTATTTCAAAACTGCAACACTTGTTAGGGATTGGCGGGATTACCAATTTGTGGCCGCATGTTTCATCCTCCTTTATTAGCGAGTAATTGATTCCTTTTTTGCCTCTGTTTAAACAGGGATATCTATTCAACTTGTTGCTATTGCGACATTTTGCTTCGCTACGCGAATCACTTTGCTTGATTTCAGTGCAACTGCACAAAACAAGATTGGATTTCCTATTCGTGTTGGCAGATTCATATTTTATCTTGTCCATCTCATGAAAGGTCAGTACAGGCCTTCATCCACATGATTGCAGTGTGCTTTGAGATGTTGTGCTACTTGTATTGGAACTGTTTTAAATAAATGTTCAATTGAAGCTATTGTATTGCTATCTTTTCCCATTAAGTAGTGAACAAAAATGGGACCAACCCAGACATGATGCTTGTTGATTTGTTACAACAAACTCTGCATCACCCCCTTTATAAGTAGATGGAAGCACATACTGTTGTTGCACCCACTCTCCCCTGGAACTGTTTATGCTTTTCGTTAATCATAATGCTGCTGGTAAAATTAAGCAATTCCACTCTCAGAATTAATTAACTACTGAATCTTACTTCAAAACCGCAACACTTGTTAGGAATGGTACTATCCTGCTTTGTAGTTCTTTCTACATGTTTAACCAAGGTATTGTTATGATAATGTCTCTGTTAAAATGAATCAGTTGCATTGTTTTAGGAATGGTACTTTTCTGCTTTGTCGTTCTTTATACATGTTGAAACAAGGCATTGTTAAGATAATGTCTCAGTCAATATGAATGGATCACACTGATGGAGAATTGCTACTCTCCTGCTTTGTTTCCCATTAAGATAAACTAGATCAGTAGATGCTTTTCTTCTGGGAGTACAAGTCATCAACCGTTATTTCTCAGTAATATTGTTTCCCTTATACCTATTGTTGCTTACAGGGATATCAAAATTAAAGCTCGGTTTTATTCTGACTTCGATTTTAGTTGAACTGCACAAAAGGAGCCAATGTGTCCAAGGCAAACTGCTGCATTACTGGGTCCAGTTGGTTGTTCCACTTTGCAGAAAGAAGCAGTCACTTTTTGCGCTACATTACAGAAGGAATGACTGAGAAGCTTTACAAAATATTATTAGACACCGGTGACATGACTAGTCTGCAGAGACCATTGGCAATTTAACAACACGTGGAGTGCCCTTGGCAAAAAGTGCCCCAACAAGTACAAGAAGCTACGACAGGACTCCACGATCATAGGCATTACATATTTTGAATGGGAAAAGCTTGTCAAAGTTTAATCATTGATGTTAGCAAGAAGACGTTAGTTTATGTGTCAGTAGGATCCTTTCCTACTGTCTTTAACCCTTCCAAAAAAAGAATTCGCTAGTTTAATATATTGGAATTGGAAAACCTTGTCAAAATTTGCTCATTGATGTTAGCCAGAAGACATGCATTTGATATTTTTGAGTGGGATGCCCTTGCTGTGAGCAGCGTTGAGTGTTTTTTCCTATTCTTGTGTTCAGTTTAGAAGTAAATAGTTACTCTGCTGAAATATTCCTGTGTTAAGAGTTTGTTCTGAATATTGTCTATGTAATGCCAGGCCTTGTGTTTAATTGCAAAGTTGAGCTTGGAATGTTGTGGCATGCGGCATCATGAGCTATTCACCATGCCTCCTGAGAATAATGCTTCGTATTGTTTTGCATGTGATTTGCTTGTTAAGAAGATCATCCTCTTCTGTTGTTTTCGTGCTTAAGAAGTTCATCGTCCGATGTTTCATTCATAGCCTATACGACAAGTCGGGTAGGTTAGACGTTAAACCATATGATCTTCCGACCAACTCATGATATTAGGCTGTGACTGGATCGTTGTTTTCCAACCAAAACCGCTTGTAAAACTGACGCTTGTAAATTAAAGCAGATGGTCTCAGGTGAAGGCGCTTGGTTGGTCGATTTCGACTAGTAAAATATCGGAAGTACTTCAAACATGATAAAAACGGTGAATGACACTCGGACGATTGCTAATCCAGCTGTTAGCTGCTATTTCAGCCTTGCCCATGGATGGAATGATACACACATTGTGCATGTATCGTCTGGTAATGTCGTCCATATAGCAGTGCTCGTAAAATATACATTGGTCTCTCAAATTAAACGCGTAACCCGCCGGTTTTACTTACTGACCTCGGGCCCTCGGTTTCATTACGCCTATATTTTACGTGTTGTTTCCGATGATGAGTAAATTACACTTGTATGTTAATACGGGTCTGAAATAAACCAGAGCTCCCAAGACTGGCCTTACCGTTTCATGTCATCTCAGTTTCTTGAAGGTGCTCATTAGCTCATAGGTGTCCGATGATCTTGGCTTCCTGAATGAGCAGCGGGCCCTGTATCAGACCATCCGTAGGGCCCCCGAGGCCCTCCCCATTGTCCTTCGAGTTATTGTGCTCTCCGTGGCGCCGAGCATTGTTAACATTGTCAACGAACATGAGGATTCAGGAGATGACTTTATTTTGACTGGATGACACTAGGGACCCACTAGGGCCATAGTCGTACGTACGCAAGTGCCTCATTATTATGTACAACTATATTTTTTTTCTTTCTCCTGGTTTCCTGACATCACGGTCCCACACCATTGTCAACCTATGTAGTCAATATAAACGAGAGAATTGCACAAGGTGCGGCCGACAGCTGGGACCAAGCAGCTCGAGCAGTATTTGTGTTTTTGAGGCGTGAGCACTGCAGAGTTTTTCTTGGCGATGATTTCGTTGTTGTTCAGAGGAGAGCAGTGTATTAACTGCGCGGGTTGTGGCCCGTCTAGCCCAGGCCAGATATCCAGCCCAGATACTAATTTTTTCAAGATGAAAATGGCTAGCCCAGCTATACGTCTTTTTGAGGAATACCCAGGCAAGGTCAACTTGTTATTCTCCGCCCCGCTGGGCTGCAAATCTTTCCTAGGAGGGATGCATTAGGCTTAACAGGAAAATGGGATTTAAAAAATAATAAATGGGATGTAATTATAAAAACTGGGCAGTAACTATAAAAATGCACCAAACACGAAATTATTTTATAAAATATTATTTATGGATTTAGAAAATCTTAAATTTTCACTGTTGCGTGCGCAATGTTTCGTTGGATTTTTATGTAATACAAATTTATATTTAATCTGACTAGAAATTTCAGGATAAAAATATTTCAAATGCCGTCAAAATGTGTGAAATTTTATTGAATTCTGTCTTCAATGGTTGGTTGAAATTATTAATCGTTGTCCTAGCTAGAAAATGGGTTGTACTTTTAACAAACTATAAATGGGCTGTTGTAAATTCCATTAGAATTCAAAAATGGGTTGTACATTCTTACAGAACACAAATGGGCTATAAGTTCTCTGCCACACACTTGTGGGCCTACTAAGTGACGCGTCCCCTAAAAAAATAAGTTGACGCGTATGCAAGGCTTTGTCAACTTATTATAGTCAACACATGGTTCAAGCAGCAGTGGCCGTTGGATGTCTATCCAACGGATGTCGTGCTTATTCTTCAATCTCGGATATTCTTAGCTTCGGCCGCCCAAAAAATGATTCCTCCCACGGATATCTGGGGCACACCATTTCGGAGGCTGACCTATGGGCCTACTAAGTTGGAGCGTACCAATGGCTTTGTCAACTTAGTCAATATAAACGATTCTAGCTTCAGTGACTATACGATGTCCATCCAACGGCCGTAGTGCTTCTTCAACCTCTGGTCTTCTTGGTCCAGCCGCCCAAAGCAGCGTCAGTTGTGCCGCCTGCTCCTGCCTCCCGTGGCCGGCTATGCTGCCGCGGAGGCCTCACCGCACCCATACTACTCCCACCGCTGGCCAGGCCATCCCTCCACTCACCCAGACCCCCTGTTATTCTGCTGCGACGGCAACCTCACACTGTAGTCGAACCAGTGAACCCTCGTACTCCTCTCCGCGCGGGCTTCCGCTGCTGCATCTTCCCCGACTCCGCATCGTCTCGTTCCTAGGCCTCGCCGTCGTCCACCGCCCTGGTGCTCTCAACGCGGCGTGGTCAATGTGGTCAACGACCGACTTCCATCAGAAGAGTACTGTACGCGGAGAGGCTTATAGTTGGGTCCACGGCGGCCGCAAGGAAGTGCCTCCTTATTACACGCAAAATAATTATTCCTCCACCTCACAGCAGGGACCCACCAGACGAGCCACCTTATTTCACGAAAAAATGTTTCCCCCCTGACTGCTGGGACCCACCGGACGGGCCACCGTATTTCGCGAAAAAACGTTCCCCCCGCTGTCAGCTCGGACACACCGGAAGTGCCTCCTTATTACGCACAAAAAAAATGAATACTCCCCCTGCTAGTAGGGACCCACCTTGGTGGGAGGCTGACTTGTGGGCCTACTAAGTTCAAGGGGACAGAGGGCTTTGTCAACTTAGTCAATATGAACGATTCTAGCTCCAGTGACCGTACGATGTCCATCCAACGGCCGTAGTGCTTCTTCAACCTCTGGTCTTCTTGCTCCAGCCGCCCAAAGCAGCGCCGGTCGTCCCACCTGCTCCTGCCTCCCGTGGCCGGCTATGCTGCCGCAGAGGCCTCACCGCCCCCTACTATTCCCACCGCTAGCCAGGCCCTGCGGCGACGGCAGCCTCACACCGCAGCCGAACGAGTGAACCCTCATACTCCTCTCCGCGTGGGCATCCACTGCCGCATCTTCACTAGCTTCGTGCCGTCCCCTTCCTAGGCCTCGCCGTCGTCCACCGCCCTAGTGCTCTCGGTGCGGCGTGGTCAACGTGGTCAAGGAACGACTTCCATCGGATGTGTACTGTACGTGGAGAGGCTGACATCTGGGTCCATGGCCGCAGCAAGGAAGTGCCTTCTTATTACGCGGAAAATAATGATTCCTCCACCTGACAGCAAGGACCCACCGGACGGGCCACCGTATTTCGCCAAAAAAATGTTTCCCCCCTGACTGTTGGGACCCACCAGCTACACCTTCGCACGCAAGGAAGTGCGTCGGGGCAAAAAAAACGATTCGCCCCTTGACTGCTGGGACCCATCAGCTACATCTTCGCACGCAAGGAAGTGCATCCGGGCAAAAAAAACCAAAACGATTCGCCCCCTGACTGCTGGGACCCACCAGCTACATGTTCGCAGGCAAGGAAGTGCCTGACAGTCGGGACCCACCTGGTCGAAGCGTACGTAGCATTGTCATTCTGGTGGCGAACGTGTACGTACATATATATTGGTCGATGTAGAGGCGTGCACGTGTCATAGTAGAGGCGCGTACATGTTGTAGTAGAGGCGCGCACGTAGCATGTACACGTACGTACAACGGCCAGGGTGCAAGAAAGAAAATACGGCCATGTATGTGTACATACGGGTGGGGTCTCGAACGCCTACTCGCGCAAATGTACGGCGAGGGCTTGTGTACATGGATGGGTCGGAACGGAGAAACAACGTCGTTGTCATGTTCATGGGGAGGCAACGGAATGCGTCATGTTCATGGGGAGGCAAGGGAATGCGTCGTGTTCATGGGGAGGCAACGGAATGCGTCGTGTTCATCGAGAGGCAATGGAATGCGTGGGAGCCAACCGGCTGGGTCGGAACGGAATGTGTCGTCGTGTTCATCGGGATGGCTTGGATGGAACAGGCGATGGAAACGAGGCCTGGCGTATCGCAGAACGGAGGAAACGACCTTGTGTCCGACCGAACACGTTCAAAACGGGGGTCCTGTTTATCAGGAGGGGTGTGGCATACCGCAAAACAGAGGAAATTGACCTCCTACGGTCGAAACGGGGGTCCTGTTGATCGGGAGGGGTGTGGCGTACCACAAAACGGAGGAAACGGACCTCCTACTGTTGAAACGGGGGTCCTGTTGATTGGGAGGGGTGTGGCGTACCACAAAACGGACGAAATAGACCTCCTACGGTCGAAACGGGGGTCCTGTTCATCGGGAGGGGTGTGGCGTACCACAAAACGGGACTCCACAGATACTGTTCATCTCCACCGTCGACCTCCTCCAGCCTCCACGGGCTCCTGTTCATCCAGCCTCCACCGCACGCTACTCCACCAGCTACTGTTCAACCACCCCTCCACGGGCACCCCTCCACCATCTACAGTTCATCCAACACTCCACACCACGGGGTCCTGTTCAACCACCCCTCCACGGGCACCCCTCCACCGTCTACTGTTCATCCAGCCCTCCACATCACGGGGTCTTGTTCATCCAGAGGCAACACCACTGCTCACTATTCATCCAAACCCCCCCGCAACGCTCACTGTTCATCCAGTCGATCGGCTTCAGTTAGCAGCAGTAGCGAAGGAATCGCTCGATCGGGTTCAGTTAACAGCCATCGATCGATCGCTCGGGTTTAGTAACGCGCAGCCTGCAGTTCAATCGCTCGGGTTCAGTTAGAGCCCAACGCCTCGCTCGGGTTCAGTTAGAGCCAACGCCTCGCACACACGCGCGTACGTGTACGAGAGAAACGCGCATCTCACTCGGGCCCCGACCTCCCACCGTAACCGGGAACTCCCCGAAATTTTCCTCGCCCTTGCTTCTACCACGGTTTTTTCCGTCATGGACGGCCCAAAGAATGTCATGCAGCTGCGTCTCCGGCCCGCCCAGGATGAAAAGCCCATTTTCTGTCATGATTTTTTGTCATAGAAGTAGGAGCCCACCACATCTATGATGATACCAGGTTTTGTCACAATTATCGTCATAGAAGTGTCATATGTATGACAGAAAAAAATTCGTTCGGCCCATAATGTCATGGATGTGTCTTTTTTTTGTAGTGTATGTTGCACTATCATTATCAACTTTGCATCTTTTGGCATCAATATTATGAATATGTATATCTACGATCAAGATTCAGTAAACCATCAACATTGTGTGTATGACCATTGAAGGTTTTATTCATGTAAACAAAATACCAATTTATTCTCTGTCTTAGATGAATAATCGTATCACAATAAACATGATCTAATCATATTTATGCTCAACGCAAGCACCAAATAACATTTATTTAGGTTCAACACTAATCTCGAAAGTATAGGGAGTGTGCGATGATGATCATATCAATCTTAGAACCACTTCCAACACACATCGTCACTTCACCCTCAACTAGTCTCTATTTATTCTGAAACTCCTGTTTCGAGTTACTAATCTTAGCAACCGAACAAGTATCAAATACCTAGGGGATACTATAAACACTAGTAAGGTACACATCAATAACTTGTATATCAAATATACCCTTGTTCACTTTGCCATCCTTCTTATCCACCAAATATTCAGGGCATTTCCGCTTCCAGTGACTATTTCCTTTGTAGTAGAAGCACTTGGTTTCATGCTTTAGTCCAACTTTGGGCTTCTTCACAGGAATGACAACTTGCTTGCCATTCTACTTGAAGTTCCCTTTCTTTCCCTACACTTGATGCTCTTTCTTTATTTCTTCCTTCGTCAATTTCAGCATCACGAAAAGATCGGGAATCGTTTTTGTCATCCCTTGCATACTATAGTTCATCACGAAGTTCCAGTAACTTGGTGATAGGGACTAGAGAACTCTGTCAATCACTATCTTATCTAGAAGATTAACTCCCACTTGATTTAAGCAATTGTAGTACCCAGACAATCTGAGTACATGCTCACTGCTTGAGCTATTCTCCTCCATCTTTTAGCTATAGAACTTGGAGAATTCATATCTCTCAACTCGGGTATTTTCTTGAAATATTAACTTCAACTCCTAGAACATCTCATATGGTCCATGACGTTCGAAACGTCTTTGAAGTCCTGATTCTATGTCGTTAAGCATGGTGCACAAAACTATCAAGTAGTCATCATATTGAGCTAGCCAAACGTTCATAACGTCTGCATCTGCTCTTGCAATAGGTCCATCACCTAATGGTGTATAAAGGACATAATTCTTCTATGTAGCAATGAGGATAAACCTCTGATCACGGACCTAGTCTACATCATTGCTACTATCATCTTCAACTTAGTTTTCTCTAGGAACATATAGAAAACATAGGGAAGCTACAACGCGAGCTATTGATCTACAGCATAATTTGCAAAATACTATCAAGACTAAGTTCATGATAAATTAAAGTTCAATTAATCATATTACTTAAGAACTCCCACTTAGATAGACGTCCCTCTAGTCATCTAAATGATCACGTGATCCAAATCAACTAAACCATGTCCGATCATCACATGAGATGGAGTAGTTTTCAATGGTGAACATCACTATGTTGATCATATCTACTATCTGATTCATGCTCGACCTTTCGGTCTTAGTGTTCCGAGGCCATATCTACATATGCTAGGCTCGTCAAGTTTAACCGAAGTATTCTGCGTGTGCAAAACTGTCTTGCACCCGTTGTATGTGAACGTAGAGCCTATCACACCCGATCATCACGTGGTGTCTTAGCACGAAGAACTGTCGCAATGGTGCATACTCAGGGAGAACACTTATACCTTGAAATTTTAGTAAGGGATCATCTTATAATGCTACCGCCGAACTAAGCAAAATATGAAGCATAAAAGATAAACATCACATGAAATCAAAATATGTGACATGATATGGCCATCATCATCTTGTGCTCATGATCTCCATCACCGAAGCATCGTCATGATCTCCAACGTCACCGGCACGACACCTTGATCTCCATTGTAGCATCGTTGTCATTTCGCCACCTATTGTTACTACGACTATCACTACCGCTTAGTGATAAAGTAAAACAATTTCAATAGCATTGCATACAATAAAGCGACAACCATATGGCTCCTGCCAGTTGCCGATAACTTTGTTGCAAAACATGATCATCTCATACAACAATTTATATCACATCATGCTTGACCATATCACATCACAGCAAGCCCTGCAAAAACAAGTTAGACGTCCTCTACTTTGTTGTTGCAAGTTTTACGTGGCTGCTACGGGCTTCTAGCAAGAACCGTTCTTACCTACGCATCAAAACCACAACAATTTTTTGTCAAGTGTGTTGTTTTAACCATCAACAAGGACCGGTCATAGCCACACTCGATTCAACTAAAGTTGGAGAAACAGACACTCACCAGCCACCTATGTGCAAAGCCCGTCGGTAGAACCAGTCTCACGTAAGCGTACGCGTAATGTCGGTCTGAGCAGCTTCATCCAGCAATACTGCTGAAATAAAGTATGACATGCTGGTAAGCAGTATGACTATTATCGGCCACAACACTTTGTGTTCTACTCGTGCATATAACATCTACGCATAGACCTGGCTCGGATACCATTTTTTTAGAACGCGGTAATTTCAAAAAAATTCCTATGATCACACAAGATCTATCTAGGTGATGCGTAGCAACGAGAGGGGAGAGTGTGTCCATGTACCCTCGTAGACCGATAGCGGGAGCGTTATGACAACGCGGTTGATGTAGTCATACGTCTTCATGATCCGACCGATCTTAGTACTGAACGTACGGCACCTCCGCGATTAGCACACGTTCAGCTCGGGGACGTCCCTCATACTCTTGATCCAGTTGAGGCCGAGGGAGAGTTTCGTCAGCACAACAGCGTGGTGACGGTGATGATGAACTTACCAGCGCAGGGCTTCGCCAAAGCACTACGACAATATGACCGAGGTGCGTAACTGTGGAGGGGGGCACCGCACACGGCTAAACAATGTCAACTTGTGTGTATATGGGGTGCCCCCTGGCCACGTATATAAAGGATGGAGGGAGGAGGAGGCCGGCCCTCTTAGGGCGCGCCCAAAGAGGAAGGGAAAAGGGGAAGGGAAAAGGAGAAGGAAGGAAGGGGGTGCCCCATTCCCTAGTTCAATTCGGACCAGTCCATGGGGAAGGGGCGCGGCCACCCTTGAGGCCTTTCTCTCCTTTCCCGTATGGTCCACTAAGGCCCAATATGAATTCCCATAACTCTCCGGTACTCCGAAAAATACACGAAACACTCGCAACCTTTCTGATGTCTGAATATAGCCTTCCAATATATTGATCTTTACGTCTCTACCATTTCGACACTCCTCGTCATGTCCATGATCTCATCCGAGACTCTGAACAATCTTCGGCCATCAAATCACATAAACTCCTAATACAAATCGTCATCGAATGTTAAGCGTGCGGATCCTACGGGTTCGAGAACTATATAGACATGACCAAGACATATCTCCGGTCAATAACCAATAGTGGAACCTGGATGCTCATATTGGTTCCTACATATTCTATGAAGATCTTTATCGGTCAAACCGCATAACAACATACGTTGTTCCCTTTGTCATCGGTATGTTACTTGCCCGAGATTCGATTGTCGGTATATCAATACCTAGTTCAATCTCGTTACCGGCAAGTCTCTTTACTCGTTCTGTAAAACTTCATCCCGCAACTAACTCATTAGTCACAATGCTTGCAAGGATTATAGTGATGAGTATTACCGAGAGGGCCCAGAGATACCTCTCAGAAACACCGAGTGACAAATCCTAATCTTGATCTATGCCAACCCAACAAACACCTTCAGAGACACCTGTAGAGCACCTTTATAATCACCCTTTTACATTGTGACGTTTGGTAGAACACAAAGTGTTCTTCTGGTATTCAGGAGTTGCATAATCTCATAGTCTGAGGAACTTGTATAAGTCATGAAGAAAGCAGTAGCAATGAAACTGACACGATCATAATGCTAAGCTAACGGATGGGTCATGTCCATCACATCATTCTCCTAATGATGTGATCCTGTTCATCAAATGACAACACAAGTTTATCGTTAGGAAACAGAACCATCTTCGATAAACGAGCTAGTCAAGTAGAGGCATACTAGGGACAATATGTTTTGTCTATGTATTCACACATGTACTAAGTTTGCGGTTAATACAATTCTAGCATGAATAATAAACATTTATCATGCAATAATGAAATAAATAATAAGTTTATTATTGCATCTAGGGCATATTTACTTCAGATCTGAGGCTGGAGCTGTTGTTGAAGCCGCGAACCCTTGAAAGACCAAGTCTCCTCGGATATCAGCGACGTAGTTTTGGTTTCCGAAACTCATCTGATGACCAAGGGCGTAGCTGCCAATCTGCTCCAGATGGCCAATCGAATTGGCATGCAGTGCGAAGCTGCCGGATACGAAGATTTGGCCGGGGAGAAAAGTCTCCCTCAAGGCGGTATTGTTGTGGATTATTGGAGGAGCCATCGAGCGTTCTGGCGACGACACAGTGGAACTCTCAATGAAAGTACCAATGTCAGTGTCAAAACTGGCAGATCTCGGGTAGGGGGTCCAGAACTATGCGTCTGAGGATCGAAGGTAACAAGGAGGCAGGGGACACGATGTTTACCTAGGTTCAGGCCATCTAAATAGAGGTAATACCCTACTTCCTACTTGATTGACTTTTATGAGTATAGGGGTTACAAGAGTTGATCTACCTCGAGATCATAATGGCTAAACCCTAGATGTCTAGCCTGTATGATCGTGATCATCCCTAAAGACTAAACCCTCCAGTTTATATAGACAATGGGGGGACTAGGGTTGTACAAAGTCGGTTATAGAGAAAGGAAGATACATGATCTGAACGCCAAGCTTGCCATCCACGCAAAGGATAGTCCCATCCAGACACGGGGGAGGTCCTTCTATCTTGTAGCCCATCAGTCCGGCCCATGTCACATAGGCCGGTTCCCTAAGGACCCCATAGTCCAGGACTCCCTCACTTGTCACTCCTTATTCTCCTCATATCGACATCTCACCCAATACTTGAAAACTTGAATCACACAAAACTTAACGGAACCTTGTGAGATAGGTTAGTATGATAAAGAGCAAACCATTTCACTTTTGGTACTATCAAAGACAAGATTCATAATTGTTTCCGCACAATGCCTACTGTAGCATATCATTTCTACAATTTATATTGAGCAATATAAGCCATAGAAACTAGGAAACAAGCAAACTCTTCATTGAAAACAGAATCTGTCAAAAACAGAACAGTCTGTATTAATCTGTACTCAAACCATAATTCTGCTACTCCAAAAATTATGAAAAACTTAGGACCACGTGAGCAATTTGTATATTAATCTTCTGCAAAAATAATCAACTCAAAAGCACTCTTCTGTTAAAAATGAGAGCTATTTTTGTGAGCTCAAAAGTTTCTGTTTTTCAGCAAGATCAAATCAACTATCACCCAACATGATCCCAAAGGCTTTACTTGGAACTTTATTGAAACAAAAACAATAAAACATTATTACTACAGTAGCATAATCATGTGAACACACAAAAACAGTAGATAAAAGTGTTGGGTTGTCTCTCAACAAGCGCTTTTCTTTAATGGCTTTTAGCTAGGCATGATGATTTCAATGATGCTCGCATAAAAGATAAGAATTGAAACATGAAAAAGAGCATCATGAATCACATGGCAAGCACATTTAAGCCTAACCCACTTCCTATGCATAGGGATTCTATGAGAAAATAATTCATGGGAACAAGAATCAACTAGCATAGGAAGGGAAAACATGCATAACTTCAAAACTTTCAACACATAGAGAGGAAACTTGATATTATTGAGATATGTAGAAGCATATGTTCCTCTCTTAAAATAATTTTCAGTAGCATCATGAAGAAATTCAACAATATAACCATCACATAAAGCATTCTTTTCATGACACATAAGCATAGCAATTTTGTTACTCTCCACATAAGCAAATTTATTCTCATGAATAGTGGTGGGAGCAAACTCAACAAAATAACTATCATGAGATTGAAAATTAAAATCATGATGACAAGTTTCATGGGTATAATTATTCAATATAACATACATGTCATCATCGTAATCATCATAGATAGCGACCTTGTTCTCATAGTGTATTGAAGCCTCATCCAAAATGGTGGATTCATCATTAAATAAAGTCATGACTTCTCCAAATCCACTTCCATCAATATAATCATCATTAAAATAGGAGGCATACTTTCATTATAAAAAATTTGCACATCAAAATTTGGGGACTAAAAATATCTTCTTCATCAAACATAGCATCCCCAAGCTTATGGCTTTGCATATCACTAGCATCATGGATATTCAAAGAGTTCATAACAACAACATTGCAATCATGCTCGTCATTCAAATAATTTGTGCAAAGCATTTTATTGACTTCTTCTTCTAACAATTGAGCACAATTTTTTGAACCATCATTTTAAAGAAAGATATTATAGAGGCGATCAATAATATGATGCAACCTCAATTCCATTTTTATGTAGTTTTCTTTTTATAAACCAAACTAGTGATAAAAAAAGAAACTAAAAGATTCGATTGCAAGATCTAAAGATATACCTTCAAGCACGCACCTCCTCGGCAATGATGCCAGAAAAGAGCTTGATGTCTAGTACGCAAATTTATTCTTGTAGACTCGTGTTGGGCCTCCCAGTGCAGAGTTTTGTAGGACAGTAGAAATTTTCCCTCAAGTGGATGATCTAAGGTTTATCAATCCGTGGGAGGCGTAGGATGAAGATAGTCTCTCTCAAGCAACCCTGCAATCAAATACAAGAAATCTCTTGTGTCCTCAACACACCCAATACAATTGCAAATTGTATAGGTGCACTAGTTCGGCGAAGAGATGGTGATAAAAGTGTAGTATGGATAGTAGATATGAGTTTTTGTAGTGCGAACAATAAATAACAGCAAGGTAGTTAATCGTAAAATGGAGCACAAACGGTATTGCAATAATGGAAAATGAGGCCTAGGGTGCATACTTTCACTAGTGCAATCTCTCAACAATGCTAACATAGTTGGATCATATGATTATCCCTCAAATTGCAATAAAGAATCACTCCCAAGTTCCTATTAGCGGAGAACAAAAGATAGAAATTGTTTGTAGGGTACGAAACCACCTCAAAGCTATTCTTTCCGATCAATCTATCCTAGAGTTTGTACTAAAATAATAGCAAGCTATTCTTTCCGATCGATCTCATCAAGAGTTCATACTAAACTAAGACCATGTGATGCATATCAACCAACTCTAATGTCACCTAGATACCCCAATGTCACCGCGAGTACCCATGAGTTAATTATACGATACGTATCAAACAATTTCAGATTCATAATACTCAATCCACACAAAGAACTACAAGGAGACCCAAAAGTTTCTATCGGAGAAAAGATAATAAAAAGTGCATCAACCCCTATGCATAGATTACCCCAAAGTCACCTCGGGAATCCGCAAGTTGAGTGCCATAACATATATCAAGTGAATCAAAATAATACCCCATTGTCACCACGGGTATTCATATGCAAGACATATATCATGTGTTCTCAGATCTTAACATTCAATCCGACAAGACAAAACTTCAAAGGGTAAAGACTCAATTCATCACAACAAGTGTAGAGAGGGGAAAACATCATATGATCCATCTACATTAACAAATCCCATGATACATCAAGATCGTGACATCTCAAGATCGCGCAAGAGAGAGATTAAACACATAGCTACTGGTACAAACCCTCAGCCCCGAGGGTGGACTACTCCCTCCTTATCGTGGTGGCCGCCGGGATGATGAAGATGGCCATCGGTGCTGATTCCCCCCTCCGGCAGGGTGCCGGAATGGGGCCTAGATTGGTTTTCGGAGGCTACAGAGCCTTGCGTCATCGGAACTTCTGATCTAGGGCTATTTCTGATGGTTTCTCAATTTATAGGAATTTTTGGCGTCGGTCTCACGTCCAAATGGGCCTCGAGATGAGCATGATACACCGGGGCACGGGCAAGGGCCCAGGCGCACCCCAGTTGGTTGTGCCCTCCTCGTGGCTCTTCTGGCCCTCCCACGAAGCTTCGGGGGTCTCTTTTGTTCCAAAAAAATTGTCAAAAAGTTTCAGCTCATTTGGAGAATTTCATTTGTGCACAAAAAACAACACCACTGTAGTTCTGCTGAAAACAGCATCAGTCAGGGTTAGTTCCATGCAAATCATACCAAAACCATATAAAATTATTGTAAACATGGCATGAATACTTCAAAAATTATAGATACGTTAGAGACGTATGACGGAGCTGCTCCAACGATGGAACCATCTATCACAACATAGCAGTACCCCGGACGCCATCTACAGACGCCTCAGATCTTCGTCCACACCTCCGACAGGCACCTCTGCCGCAACTTCTTTCGTGACTAATCCAATGATGTTGAGGTCAACATGGCTATGCCAAAGAGGTTGTACACTTGTCGCATCACTTATTACTCTACATTCATGTAGATCCATTAGGGCTATTTTGGCTCAAAGGAAAAAGTGAAGGAAAAACATAGCAATAGTAAATTTTCCTATGGCACTCTACTATTCAATTATTCATGCATTTCGTTGAAAGGAATGGAGACAAAACATCCACCTGGACCTACTTTTCAAATTCCTATGCATGAAAACAGGACCAAGTTGACAGAAATCATGTGTTTACAAATGCTCTATTTCCCATCTGCGTTCTTACCCTATTCCGGTGTTTTTCCTATCCCTGGGGTTTTAGGATCCTACAAGCTAAAGGAGCCCTTACAGAATTACTTCAGTCACAGATAGGTGTGAAGAAAACTTTGTGTGGTCTGTCCTGCTCCTGCCGTCATGTCGTCCACCTCACCTGAGCTGCCCCATCAATAGAAGCGTCCACCATACCAGACATCATGACTCCTGACCATCTTTCACTGCCTCAGATATCCTTCACTGTCGCCTGCACCCACCACAACTGCTTCACCATCATCAACTCAGCAGATGAACCTGAGGAGTACACGGGTCCACAAGAGCGGTCACACTCTTTTGTTTTTGCTTACGTTATGCATTACTTAATATTACCTGCTAGTTTATCATCCTGTTCACCTCTTAGAATCCAAGTTTGGTCCAAATTAATGTTCAAACTTGAGTTTTCAAATGCTTTTCGGGCACATATCGAGGCAACAAAGAATAGTATATATGTCTATTATCTGGTTCGGGTATGCCTATGTTGTTCATCTTGGGTGGGAAACAAACAACAATCATCATCTGTCTTTTTATTAAATTAAAGCCATCATCACCCTGCTATCATTATTTTTGGATCTATCCACTGGTTGTTACCATCACTATAGATTTCTGTGTGCTCTCCTTACATATGTCACTATATTTTTTTTGTATGCATGTCAGATATTGTAGACAGTCATGGTAAACATGTCGAGAAAAAGAGAAGAGTTTTGCGCGGCGGTACAATGTTATGCAGACATCGCTCCATGGTGGGTGCAATGGCAAACCCTCCCCCCCTCCAGATTGTAATCCCGAGGAAGATATCTATTCTAAGGCGGATTTAGACAGAGCTGACCACCCCTATTTACCCCCCAAGGTGTTTGCTCCAACTTGGCATGATGATGTTCATCATATCATGCAGATGTTGCCTTGAAGTGCCTACTTTCGACATCATATATGTCATCTGCTTAGTTTAGGCATGTTCTATAACGCCACCTGTTTAGTTTCTATGACCCTATTTGGATACTCTAACTTAGCTAGTGGTTAGTGTTAGTTTCTAGATCATGAATAACCCTGAACTAACTCTAGCCAAAGAGGTGTTTGGATGACAGGGTTAGATTGACAATAAATGCACTAGAAGAACTAGCTCCAATTAGCACCTCTTGGGTGGGATAGTTTTTTGGGTGGGTTAGATGCAACTAGCTTAAAATAGACCTCATGTTTGGATACTTTAGGGCTATTTGATACCAAACTAGCTCAAACAAACTCTAAATCATATATGTGAATTATGCAATCTCATCTCTTTTAGCCAACCATAATATATGTGAAATATGCAATGCCATCCTGTTTAACAAGGCATCATATATTTGAATTATATGTTGCCAATCATTTTCTTCATTACATTTCCATTTGTTGATAATGTTTGTACATTCAACTACTCTTCCTGTGAATCATCCATTTGAGTGGGTGATGGAAAAATCTAGAGTGAAAACAATGTCTTCAGAGTAGACAGTGCTACCTGTCAAAGTAGATCTCTTGCTGGGTCCCGATAGCTCCTCAGAGATGGATTCAGAGACAGATGACCAGTCCTATACCCCCACCGAGGTGTATGCTCTAACTTGCACTGTTATACTCCTCATATCATGCATATGGTGTCTTGCATTGCATAGTTTAGACATCATATACACAATATTCAACACCATGTTCTTAGTTCAGACATCATATATGCGAATGCCATCTGCTTATTATATAAATCACATATGTGAATTATATCATGCGATCCTGATTACTTGGATAACATGTATGTGAATTATGTCATGCAAACCTGTTTACAAAAGACATCATATAATTTTCGCATGCCATCCTGTTTAGTTCTTCATCATATCTTTGAATTATGTCATGCTATGCAATCTAGTTTAGATAGACATCATATATGTGAAATTATGTCATGCTATCCTTCTTACTTAAACAACATACATGTGAACTATTTCATGCCCTCTTTTTTCCACACTAACTATTGCATCCGTCTTTCATACAAGGTCTATACATTCAAAAACATTTATTGTTTATCAGCCATTTGAATTGGAGCGAGTGATGGCAATATCTAGCGGAGTAAAAACACGGTCTTCAAATAAAATAGTGCTACATCTTGGTGGAGATAGCACCCTGGTTGTACATGCACGAGAACCAGCCCTACCACACATAACCCAGACTCTCGCAAATTGTAGCCCTACTGCGATGGATAGAGAACCAGCTTCACCCAATCTAACCCCAACCCCAGCAGATAGTAACCCAGTTCCAGTTGACACAACACCATCTCCACCATAGACCTCCCAAACAAGAGAAGTTAGTAAGGCATCTCCAGTGCCCAAAGCACTAGTACTACCACGGCGAACCCCAACTCCACCAGTTAGTACACCTATTCCTATGGACGAAGCACAACCAGCCATTCGTAGTTTACCATCTATCACATATGATGTTGTTAAATCCTATGTGTGTCTCTTCCCATCATGGAAATATTATACTAGAGATGAAGGAAAATTCCAGTTGAATGTGTTCGTCCGAGAGTTGTGTGTAAGTAATGTTATTCATGGCAATTACTTAGCTTCGTCCCATACATTCTACCTCCATGCTGGTTATAATACAACAAAGTTCTCATTTTTCTCAATGGAGAAGGACCGATTTGGAAACTTAGGATGAAGTAACCTATGCTAATACCTCTGCTATCTTCAATAATGCACTTCTTGCTGCTGCTTCCATTTGTTGCACTTATCATCGGCCACACTGGTGAACACGACATAAGCTCCATGAGCCCCAGGATACTCATCTTGTATGGCGCCGACTGGGGTGGAGGAGGCGGCGGGTTGGCAGGCGAAGGAGGCAGGAGTCCATCTCCCTTAGCGATTCTGGTGAGCCAATGGCACTTCCGAGTGGTGTGGTTGGACGGCTTCGCGCCGCTGTGGAACTTGCAGGGTGCATCAAGAGTCTGCTCGTACAAGAAGGCGGGTAACCAGTTAGGCTTGCCGCCCTTCTGACGCTTGGGTGGAGGCTGCCCTTCCGGCTGTTGGTCTTCGACTGTCGCCACCTGCCGGCTTGTGGAAGCCGGCTGCGTGGCCTTGCGCTTGTTCTCATTTTGCTGCTGACACTGCTGGTGTCGCCAGCTAGAGTCCGAGGAGCTTGAGAAGCCACTTTGCCGGATGCGTCGACTTGGATCTCCGCCTTCAAGGAGGAGTCGACTGTGGCGTACTTGTCTGCAATGATTAGCAGTTCGTCGAGGGTCGCCGGCTCATTGCAGAGAAGTCGGTGCTTGAGGAGGGTGCCTTCTCGGCACCCGGTAGTGAAGTATTCAATGGCCTGCACCTCGTGCATGCCCTCACAAGAGTTGCGTAGCTCGGCCCAACGCGCGAGGTAGTCGTGAGTCGATTCGCTGGGGCCTTGGACGCACAAGGAGAGCTGGCGAGGCTTGGGAGGCCGCTTGTACGTGCTGGAGAAGTTGCAGATGAAGGCTTCGGTGAAATCAACCCAGTTGTTGATGTTGCGGGGCTTCAGGTTGTTCAGCAATGTCCGGGCTGTGCCCTGGAGCATGAGCTGGACGTACTTCACAACAACACGCTTGTTGTCGTTCGCTATGTTGACGGTCGTGGAGTAGTCGACCAGCCAGTCTTCCGGCTTCGCGGAGCTGGTGTACTTGGGTGTATTCCTTGGAAGGGTGAACCTTTTGGGGAAGGGCTCATCTCTAATTCGTGGGCCAAAATAGGACGGACCCAACGCGTCTTCTTCTTCTAGCACCAGCGATCGATTGAGGCGGTCGATCTAGTGGCGGGCATCATTCTCTCCGACTCCCTCCCGGCGGCCTAGGCGGTCGCCGAGTGTCGGGTGGGTGACAGGCGGCGGGGTGGGATGTCTCTCCCCGCGAGGCGGAGGAGGAGGCGGGTTGCCTCGTCGCTCCACGGCTCGGGGGCAGCCTTCTGCGTCACGCTCGATGGTGAGGCGAGTCCGACTACGCCTAGCAATCGGCTCCTTGTCCTTTCGCTCGCGGGCGCCGCCTGCAGTCAGCGTCCGGGATGTCGCACCGTGATCCTAGCAAGGAGGCAGATCGTCGTTTCGCCGGTTGGGCGCTTCAGTGCGGCAGCCGACCTCTTGCTGCTCGGCGGTCGCGTCAAGGAGCTGCTGGACGCGCTCCGTCATGTGGCAACGCTCATCGCCCTCGAGCTTATCTGGCTCGTCTGCTGCCACCTGGGCAACTCATATGTTCTCAGCAGGCATGGCGTAGACGGGACGATCCGTCCCGAACATGTTGGCGATGGTCGCGCCGTGTTGCCGGATCAAACCGATGCGGCTAGGCCCACCAGGACCCGGCCTGCCACCGACAGCACGGACCATCTCACGCTGGTAGGCCTCCGAAAGGCATCTCATGCTGACCAGCCTGTTGGCGCTTTCCACAAGCTGGACGCGGCGTGCTTCCAGCGTCTAGGCGTCGGCGTCTTCTGGGATGGGCGTAGACAGGTCTTGCAACATTGCATCGAGTGGGTCTTGAGCACCTCTGCCCGAGTGCTCGCCATTGCTAATGACAAGCACCTCTGTGACGGTGCTCCCGCCGCTATGCTCGCGAGGAGGCGGCTCGTCGTAGACCACCACGTTGGTGGGGAACGCGTCAAGCAACACTGTGTCGGAGTCGACAATCATCGGGTCGGTGGAGCCAACCGACTCGAAGTCCATAGCAGGCTCGCTGGCGATGTGGAGCTGGTCGAAGAGGCTGACGACATGGCTCTCGGGGCAATCTGTGCCCGCGCCGGACGCAAGCTCGTCGGAGAGGCGAATCTCGCCAACAAGATCAGTGAGGCAGCTTGCCACGCAAGTGATCTCGGCGCCGTGCAGCGCATCAGTGCTGACGCCGTCGGGCGTGCTGGACTGGCTGCGCTCGCCAGGAAGGAATACAGTTCCCGTCTAGAACAGGTCTCCGGATGATGGTGCACCTCGCCCCATGGTGGTCGCCAACTGTCCTGGTATTCTCACAGGGGGGGGGTGCAAGATGACAGATGCCACAAGGTGGCTTAGTGTGAGGGCAAGACTGCTGCCGGAATATCCAGGGACGAGTATGCAAGTAGCACGTGCTAGTTTACCCAGGTTCGAGGCTCTCTAGAGAGATAATACCCCTACTCCTGCATGTGTGAGTATATCTGATATATCTGGTACAGAGTGCTCCTGGAGCTATATCTGAGGTCAGTGCCGCCGGCATCTG
Source organism: Triticum aestivum (assembly GCF_018294505.1). Classification (NCBI taxonomy): domain Eukaryota; kingdom Viridiplantae; phylum Streptophyta; class Magnoliopsida; order Poales; family Poaceae; genus Triticum; species Triticum aestivum. Next base: position 348,457,903 of record NC_057798.1, read on the forward strand.
GCCTCGTATATGCATATGGGCACAAATGTGTGCTTGGCCGTGGGTGGATGGATGAACGGATGTATGTGTCAACTAGCTAGCTATCTTGCTAGCTAGCATGAATGCGTGAGAGTGTGTGTGAATGGCCAAGAGGCCATAGTGGCGCTCATGGCTGTGAGCCTCTCCTGGATGGATGGATGGATGCTCATATATATAGTGTGGTTAGCTTACTATCTATGCTAAGTGGTAGCATGGGCAAGGCATGGTGGCGTGTCATGCTTGTCCCTGGGTCACTTCATAAATAGTGTCAAGGGACAAGTGACAATATACATGATGGCTAGGGTGACACATGAACAATGCTCAGGTACAGTCGTCTCGTCGGTGTCTTGTCCGTGTCCGGGTCGGGCTGCAGTCGGCAGTCGGTTGGTTGGCACAGTCGGTAGCCGGCTGGTCGGTGCAGTAAGCAGCCGGACGGGGAGCCGGCAGGAGCGGCCGGGCATTCGGACTGAGGGGCTTTGCTAGCCCTGATGTCTTCAATTATCGTCTTGCCGTCTTCGGGGTACCCATCGCCAATAACTCCGACAGTAGCCCCCGAGCCTCCGGGCAACTTGGCAAAGTTGGGTGGAGGTTCCTTGGCGGGTGTTAATGTAGTCTCCGAGCCTCCGAGCGAGGAGGGGGGTTCCCCATGGAAATGATCATGCAAAAAGACAAAGTTAATCCACGCAGATATATCAAATGTTTGCTTTTAGCATTGCAAGTTTATGCGAAGGGTGCTGACTCAGTTTTGTCCGAGCCCCCTTAATCTTTTTCGTATTCCCTTTGTTCTCTGGCTTGTGATCTCGCTTGCCGGGCAGCCGCTCTGCGGTCTGTGGCTGAGACTAGGCCGCGAAGTGGAGTGTACAGTACTCAGAGTCTGGGAGCAGATTCGACCGAGCAGATACTTGTAAAGGAAATGACCGGGTCGCCCGAACCATTTTTCTTCTCGGACGTTTTTCGCGTGGGTGGACTCCAGCATTCACTCTTGCCAGCCGGACAACCGCTCTGGGGTCTGTGACTGAGAGTGGGCCTTTGGTACCGCGCACGCTACTAAGCCGTCTGCGGGAACTAACGTCTCAGGCCAAGCGGCGAGCCCCCGGGCCAACTCTAGCGGGTGCCGAGGCGAACAATGTTGCAACTATAATAAAATGCGGAGATAGCTCCCGGGCATCGCTCGAGGTTATCCATGCTCTCATGGTGCAAAAATATGTGGGTGAGGAGCTCACATTGATTTTCGTGTAGCCGAGGCAGAGTTTTCGGAAGACAGCCGACGCGGCTCAGCGCTTGCGGAGCGCGCTGGCGCACCCGCTGGGTGCAGCCCTCAAGCCTTCAGGTGCTCGAGGAGGGTCCAGCCGGTCGGGCTTGAGCGGCCAGGGAGTGAGCAAGACGCGGCTGAGCCGGCTTGGCACAGCTGGCCAGGCGGCGAGGCGTCTGGCAGCACCCTTTTTCTTCTTTCTTCTCTTCTGTCGGCTGCTGGCAGCCGGACGGAACTCTTCTTTTCTCTCTTGTTTTTGTTTCTTGCAATCTTCCGTGGGGGCGCGTCGACGCATCCACTGGGTGTAGCCCCCTAGATTCGGGCCGACTGCTGAGCAGTCGGGCCAGATCTCCCGGCTACTACTTCGTCTTCTTCCTCGCAGGAGCACGTCAGCGCACCCGCTGGGTGTAGCCCCCGAGATTCGGGCTGACTGTTGAGCAGTCGAGCCGGGTCTCCCAGCAACCAGTTTGTCTTCTTCGCGAGGGCGCGTCAGCGCACCCGCTAGGTGTAGGCCCCGAGATTCGGGCCGACTGCTGAGCAGTCGGGCCGGATCTCCCGGCGACTACTTTGTCTTCTTTCTCGCGGGGGTGCGTCAGCGCACCCGCTGGGTGTAGCCCCCGAGATCCGGGCCGACTGCTGAGCAGTCGGGACGGATCTCCCTACAACTACTTTGTCTTCTTCCTCGCGGGGGCGCGTCAGCGCACCCGCAAGGTGTAGCCCTCGAGATCCGAGCCGACTGCTGAGCAGTTGGGCCAGATCTCCTGGCAACTACTTTGTCTTCTTCCTTGCGGGGGCGCGTCAGCGTACCCGCCGGGTGTAGCCCCCGAGCCTCTGGGCGCTCGAGGAGGGTCCGGCCGGTCGGGCTTGACTGGCCAGGCGGAAAGCAGAACGCGACCGAGCCGGCTTGGCACAGCCGGCCAGGTGGCGAGGCGTTTGGCAGCGCCCTCTTTCTTCTTCTGCCGGCTGTTGGCAGCCAGACGCTTCTCCTGCACGAGCAGTCGGCTCGGCATCCGGCCTGACTTTTCGCCAAAGGCAACAATATTTTCTTTCTGCTTGATTTCTTTCTTTTCTCTTTTATCTTCTTTTTGCTGCCTGAGTAGTCGGCAGGAGCAGGACGCTGCGGAGGCCGGCTGGCACGCCCAGCCGGTGGATGGGTCGCGGCAGAAGCCGACGGCTGGGACGCGGCGCGACAGCGGAGACGGCGGGCCGGGTCAGAGGCGGAGCCAGCTGAGTCGCGTAGACGCGTGGAGCCGGCCAACGCTAGGCGGCAAGCCGGCAGGCGCGCGGGAGCCGGTGAGGAGCGGCGTGGGGCGGACCTAGCGAGATGACCGGGGAGGCCGGACGCTGGGCGGCGGGACGAGCCACAGCCGGGTGGCGGTAGCCGTCCAGGGCGCGTGGAATCCTGCACGGGGATGTCCGGGAAACGAACGCAGGGAAGCCAACTAGAGCGGAGGCCGACTGGATGCAGACGCGCGAGGCGCGCGGGCAGAGCCAACTTGCAGGATGTCGTCCCGGAGCCGCAGCTGGTTGGAGGCGGCGGCACGAGGCGGACCCGACACGACAAAGAGGGGAGCACGAGTGATGCGGCGCAGTTGGTGAAGATCCACGATTAGTCAGGACGACGCGCTCGGGGAGAGGACGCGAGGGGATCCGTCCCTGGTGGCGTGCGGACAGGCCGGGCGAAGCGGAGCCGACGTCGGCCATGGGCAGAAGCGACCCGGCGGGTGCTCGGAGCAGGCTAGAGTGGGCACGGGCGCACGCAAGGAAGACACGAGCGGCGGGCGGAGGTAGAGCAGGGTGGCGCCGGCACAGGCGGGCGCAAGGGGAAGCTCGCACTGCACGAGGGAGCCCGTACGAGGCCGATGCCAGGACTACGCAGGAGGAGCGATGTGGGCGGAGTCACGGGCCGCAGGTGTGGAGCAGGCGGCCAAGCGGGGTGGACCAGGTGGTAGGTCAACTGGTCATGGACGGAGGCGGGGCGGAGCAGTCGACAACTCGTCCGTGGAGGATCAGCCCGGCAGGGAGCTTGAGGAAGCCGGCGGCTAAGCAGCGGGGCTCAGGTCCTCGCTCACGCGCGTGCGCGGAGGAGGATGAGGCCGGCGGTGAAGGAGTAGAGGTGAGCCAGCATGGCTACGAGCACGCACAGGAGAAGAGCAGAGGCGAGATGTGCATGGCCATTATCCAAGGAATATACGGCTATTGTACGAGGCGTGTACAAGGCATGTATTGCCATTATCTGGGGCGCATCTGACTAGCGTGTATGGCCAATGGCTTGACCATTGTATGACTTGCATCGAGCTAGCTCGCAAAGATGGTATGTGGAGGAGCGAATGCGCGTTCCAATCAGAACAAGGCGCAGCGCGGAGGGGAGCATACGCGAGCGGCACGTGGACGAACACGGCCGACCAAAGTGAGGCCCCGCGTGCAGGCGCGCATGGACGAACGGCCGGTGTTGCAATGGTGGTGGTGAAGAAGGCGCAACCGATGGCGAGGATGCGCCACCCCTCGCGGCCGCTCTGGGGGCGTGTCGGTGTCGAGCCCCCGAGCGCTACTGGAGAGACGCTCGACGCCGTGGTGATGATGACGAAGATGGTCCTGGCCAGACTGCGAAACTAGCAGCAGCGTGGTAGCATAGTACTGCCCACGGTGGGCGCCAAATGTCGGGGGTTGGGTGCGACATATGCCAAAGGATGGCTTATCATGGTGGGAGCGAGTAGAACGTCGCCGGTGCCTGGAAGCGGGATGAGACATAGACACGAACGCCGGGGCACTTTACCCAGGTTCAGGGCTCTCCTAAGAGATAACACCCCTAGTTCTGCTCTGCGGGGTCTCCGCATGATCACTAAGGCACTAGTGAGTACAACGGTGCTCCTCGAGCTGTATGCTAGAGGTAGAAGAAGGCAAGGCTTGCTCCCTTCTCCCCTAGGTATGAGTCTAGTTCTAACAGGTTGGGAACCCTTTGCATGGGTGCCCTGGGGGGTTTATATAGGCCTACCCCCAGGGGTACAATGGTAATCTGGCCAGGTGTAGGGCCCGGATGTCAGTGTCTCTGGTCGCCGGCTTCTCCGCCGGCTGCTGGGGACCGCCGCCGGGTGGGCCCCGCTGACTGGTCTGGTATGGAGCCGACAGGCCGCCTCCACCGCTGGCGGGTCTGGTTGGTAGCTGATCACTGTAGCCGCAATGCTAATGACGCATGCTTGGTCGGGGGAGGGCATGGCTAGAGTCCCGCCGCCTGGTGGGAGATCACTGTAGCATCACCTTGTCTCGTCTGGTTAATGGCGCACGGGCCTCGAGGGAGGATCCAACTGCCCGCCAGAAGCCGGATCCCCTTGGATCTGACTGGCCAGGCTAGGCCGCCCTCCGGGCCCCCGCTGCCGGCAAGTCGTACCGACAGGCCATCGTGGGAGCAGGCCCCGCCTAAAAAGGGTAACATCAAGGGTGGGCTGGCAACCGTGCTGCGTCATGTGGAGATCTCTGCCTGTACGGGGCACTGTGGCCATGCCAAGCCCTTGATACGGGGGTGATGGCTACACTGTAGCCTCACCCTGTCTTGTCTTCTTAATGTGGGCACAAACTCTGAGGGCGTCGTGGGCCGCCTGCTAGGAGCTGGCCTCTCTGGAGGCCGCCTACTAGGAGTTGGCCCGTCTGGGTGTCGTCTTCTGGTACTTGGCCATCTTTTGGCAGCCGGTCGTTTGAGCCAGCCAGCCACCAGAAGGTGGCGCTTCCTTCTCGAGGCTCATGGGGCGCAGCCGGCCCAATGTCTTGAAAGGTTCAGGGACTCGGGTTAGGCTACCCGTGGCCCATTACTCCGACAAGGTCATTGTGTGATGATTCCCAATGACTCCCTTGGCATTCCTTTTGGATGAAAACTTCCTAAAGATACTCATCTTATTCCTACAAATAAAATTCTGAAAATTTTAGTCCACAAAAATTTTGTCAACAAAAAACTACAGAAGATTGATAGTAACTACTCATAAGTATGCCTAGAGGCCATATTAAACATTCAAACTACTTCGAACTCTAAGAATTCAACATGCAAGCCCATCTACAGCAGCACCAAGAGTAGCTAATTATTCAAAATATAAACCACTAAAGGAAAAACTAATTGGAGCAATGGAGGAGACCAAGTAGAAATCCCCCAAAATAGTCTCGGAAATGGATCTTCGAGCAAAGTGAATGAAATCCGTGGGTTTGAGAGCAAGAACACGAGAGAGAGAGCTATGGTGATTTTTTTCTGGATGTAGGAGATGACATAGGCTAAAGAGATATGTGAGGGGACCCATGTGGGGCCCACCACCCACCAGGGCGCGCCTGGCGCGGTTGGCGCACCCTGGTGTCTTGTGGGCACTAGGGGCACCCCCCTTCTGTTGTTATTTGTACCAGAAATTCTCAAATATTCAGTAAAAAAATGTAAAATTTTCAGGTCATTCTAAGCACTTCTATATTTGGATCATTTTTTATTGCACGAAAAATCCAAAAAACAGGATAAACATGGCATTTTATTTTATAACTAAGAAAAACAGAAAACAAAACGTAAGGACAGAAGGTTGTGCTTACTAAATTCATCGACCACATGTCTCTTGAAAATAGTCCATTAAAAGGTTGATCAAGTCTTATTGACAATCACTTTTGATTAACATGAACCCGAAGAACTTTCGTAAAACACTAAGTTACCTCAGGGGGGATATGCATGTCCCCAACAATAAGTATGTCATATTTCTTTTTGGCAGTAGGTAAACGAAGTTGAAAACTTCCAATAGTAATTGTCGGAGATTTTTCAATAACATTAATACCATTCAATTGAAATTGTTTCTTCGGAAAGTCCACCCTATGCTCATTACCATTGATATGAAAAGTGATTTGGTTTTATTGCAATCAATAAGAGTCCCTGCAGTATTCAAAAAGGGTCTACGAAGGATAATCGACATGTTGTTGTCCTCGGGCATCTCAAGTATAACAATGTATGTTAAGATAGTAACATTTGCAACAACAAGGTGCACATCCTCACAAATACCGATAGGTATGGCAGTTAATTTGTTAGGCATTTGCAATGATATCTCTGTAGGTGTGAGTTTATTCAAATCAAGTATTTTATATAAACAAAAAGGCATACCACATAAAGTAGTTTTGACACAGTTTCTTTTAATGGAGCATCGTATAGTTGGTATTCCTGGATCTCCAAGTTTTTTTATTTACTCCATTCTTAAAAGTATAATCAGCAAGCAGGGTGGACATTTCATCTTCAGATATTTTCCTTTTATTAGTGACAATTTCTTTCATGTATTTAGCATAATGGTCCATCTTTAAAATACCAGTCAAGCGGGTTCGCAAAAACACTGGCCTAAGCATTTCAGCAAAGCTTTCAAATTCTTCAGCTTCTTTTTTCTTAGATGGTTTAGGTGGAAACGGCATGGGTTTCTGAACCCATGGTTCTCTTTCTTTACCATGTTTTCTAGCCACACAGTCTTTTTTATTATATCATTTATTTTTAGCTTGTGGGTTATCAAGATCAATAGCAGGTCCTATCTCAACATCATTATCTGGTTCTTTTTCATTGTTTGGTTGAGCATCTTCGTGAGCATCTTTATCATTTTTATTTTCATTATCACTAGGTGAATGTTCATTACGAGATTGAGTTTTAGCATCAGAGATAGAGACATCATCATTATCTTTAGGAGGTGTTTCAATTTCAGGTTCACTAGAGGTATGCAAAGTCCTATCATTTTTCCTTTTCTTTTTCTTTTTAGAAGGACTAGGTGCATCAGTGCTAATTCTTTGTGAGACTAGTTCAATTTTTTGGGGTGTCCCTCAGGATAAAGTGGTTCCTGAGTCATTCTACCTCCTTTAGTCATTACTCTAAGATCATGATCATTAATATTGATGCTCATTTCAATAAGCAATTCTCTTTGAGATTTAGCAACTTGTTCTAACTGAGTTTGAACCACAGAGGCATGTTTTCCTACACCTCTAACATCTTTAGTGAGTCTAAATAATAGGTCACTCAAGCAAGCAATCATATAAGAGTTTTGTTTCAATTGTTTCATAACATTTCCATTGAAGTGATCTTGCTTCATAACATAATTATCAAATTCATATAAGCATTGACTAGGATGTCTATTGTAAGGGATGTCACCTTGATCAAAATTAAATAAAGAATTTACCTCTACCACTTGTGGTGGTGTTGTGTCAAGTCCATGTATTTCGTCAATAGGTGGTAAATTCTTAACAGATTCAGCTTTAATCATTTTTCCTTCATACATTTCTTTGCCTCTTGCATATCTTCACGACTGAGAAATAAGATACCCATATTCTTTGGAGTAGGTTAAGGCCGTGGTTCAGGAAGAGTCCAATCATCATAATTTTTCAATATATTATTGAATAATTCCTCATCTTGCTCAATAGTTCATTCCACGAAAACACAACCAGCACAACTATCTAGGAAGTCCCTAGAAGCATCGGTTAGTCCATTGTAGAATATACTAAGTATTTCAGTTTTCATTAGAGGGTGATCAGGAAAAGCATTAAGCAATTAGAGAAGCCACCCCAAGCTCGTGGGAGACTCTCTTCTTCAATTTGCACAAAGTTAAATGTTTCCTGTAAGATAGGTTGTTTCTTGTGAGCAGGAAAATATTTGTCAGACAAGTAATAAAGCATATCCTGGGAACTATGTGTTAGGACCGAGAGTATATCGACCAGAGGGGGAGTGAATGGGAGATTCAAAAATTCTTTGGAACGTTTTGAAGCCAATCCCAATCACAGTAGCGGAAAGATGGAAAGGATCAAATGAAGTAAATCAATCTTATTGGTCAGAAGCATATTCCTCGATGAAGGAAGTAATAACAGTAAGAGCCTGGGAAATCATAGGTTCAACTATGACGAGAGTAATTCAACATGCAAACAGATGTAGTAGAATGAAGCAAAACATGATGCGGGTGTAGAGTGATATGCATGATGGTTAACCGAGGTCAAATGATGGTGTCTAAATAGACTGATGAAAATGCAATGGAATGAGATACGAAGAATAACTCAAGTGAATGACAACAAGGGAAAAGGGAAAGTAAAACTATGATAGATGGAGATGATCAGGTAAACTATCGACACAGAGCATGAAGGAAAACTGCTGAAGGAATTGCAGTAAGCAGAACGAACCAGCGGTGCTCGATGGCGACATTGAGATTTGGTAGAAAAGTTCACCGTTCTGCCAAAGGGCTACGTCTGGTTGCAGGGGCTGTGATTTAACACGGAAGATAAACTCTCTTCACCCTATTCTCCTTCAACTCGAAGCTAATCATACTCCAGTTGATTTCACTCGTGGTAGATACTTTTCAGCGAGCTCCAAACCTTCGGTCAACCTTCACGAACCACAATCACTCTTCGTTCCTAAAGATCTAGCTTGATGAAGAGAATAACTCTTCAACCCTCGAGCTGAAACCTATCTGTCTAGAGAGTGCTCAGCTCTCAAGAGTAATAGGTCAAGAACTCTAATCAGAACTACTGTGATGCAAAACTACTCTCTATGTTTGGGCTCTTGATTTTTTTCGGTGGATATTAAACTCAAATCACTCGGAGAGGGGTTGCTCAAATCAATCTTCTCAAAAATCTCAAGCGGAGCAGCCAACAGAGAACATTGGAGCGGGGTAGCTATTTATAGCCGCAGCCTTCCCTGGAGGGAAATGACCAAATTGGAGATCGATAGCAGCCAATGGCCGAACGACACGAGTGCAACGCTCGGATTTGAGCACAGCGGTAACATTACTTGTGGAGCAAGTAATACTAATTCCTTGGTCTGAGAAAAATCTCTCGTAGCAAAGAAGATCACAGTCTCTTCCTGGCAAGTATTTGCTTGGAACACAAAGAGATTTCTCTCGCAACTTTCATAGGTTTTGGCTAGGCATCACAGCGGATCTAAGCTTCGAGAACCTACCCCTCTTAATAGTATTGTGGTCCTATGAATCAAATAAATAGAAGAAGAACAACGAAATGAAAACTACATCTTCACTTTGCTTCAACTTCCATGTGCTGCAGTTAATTTCTTTGGACGACCATACCGAAACAAATGCTTCGCATCAGCAGAAAAGTTTTGAGGGGTTAATTCCTTCACATCAATCTTCTCGTCCACATGACTTCATCAAATATAGCTCATTCTTCTCTACAACGTAGATGTACTTCAGTGAAGTTTCTCGAACTTAGCACCGGAGATAGCATTCTCTTCGGTTTTGTATGGACTATTGCTATATGTATGCACAAGCAAACAAATCAGTCCATACCTATTTCTGTCAATAATCTCCAAACCACAAGGTAGGCCGATATTGCACCAACAATCTCCCCCTTTTTGGATGATTGTTGACAAAATAGACCACATCAAAAGATAGATAATGAATGGAATGAAATGAAAGGATAATAAAAGATGAGAGATAATTAGGATGATAAAACACGCTCCCCCTGAAGGTATGCATGAGAGCATAAGATAAATTGGGAAGTAGTGAATTAATTCTTTGTGTGAGTGACATTGACCTATAATCTCATTCAAATATTCTTTCAATGCACTCGATAGTGTCTGAGATCTTTCCTGTCACACAATCTTCAAACCGAATTATATATAATGCATACATTGAAGTGATTTGTGACGATGGATATAACATGGAGTTTTTCTCATAACAGAATTTGAAGCCACACGAGATATAATATTCTTGCATGGGGGAAGCTGGCACGGCGTGAGGCAGCCCATACGAGGCCGAGGCCGGGACTGCGTGGGAGGAGCGATGTGGGCGGAGTCGCGGGCTGCGGGCGTGGAGCAGGCGGCCAAGCGGAGTGGAACGGGTGGGAGGTCAACTGGTCATGGGCGGAGGCGGGGCGGAGCAGTCAACAGCTCGTCCGTGGATGATCAGCCGGGCAGGGAGCTTGAGGAAGCCGGCGGCTAAGCAGCGGGGCTCAGGTCCTCGCTCACGCGCAGGCGTGGAGGAGGATGAGGCCAGCGGTGAAGGAGTGGAGGCGAGCCAGCATGGCTGCGCACACGCACAGGAGAAGAGTAGAGGCGAGATGTGCATGGCCATTATTCGAGGAATATCCGGCTATTGTATGAGGCGTGTACAAGGCATGTATGGCCATTATCTGGGGTGCATCTGACTAGCGTGTATGGCCAATGGTTTGACTATTGTATGACTTGCATCTAGCTAGCTTGCAAAGATGGTATGTGGAGGAGCGAATGCGCACTCCGATAGGAACAAGCCGAAGCGCGGAGGGGAGCAGACGCGAGCGGCACGTGGACGGACACGTCCGGCCGAAGCGAGGCCCCGCTCGCAGGCGCGCGCGGACGAACGGCCGGTGTCGCAACGGTGGTGGTGAAGAAGGCACAACCGACTGCAAGGACGCGCGACCCCTCGCGGCCGCTCCGGGGTCGTGTCGGTGTCGAGCCCCCGAGCGCTACTGGAGAGACGGCGCGACGTCGTGGTGATGATGACAAAGATGGTCCTGCCCGGACTGCGAAACCGGCAGCAGCGTGGTAGAAGAGTACCGCCCATGGTGGGCGCCAAATGTCGGGGGTTGGGTGCGACATATGCCAAAGGATGGCTTATCATGGTGGGAGCGAGTAGAACGTCGCCGGTGCCTAGAAGGGGATGAGGCGTAGACACGAACGCCGGTGCACTTTACCCAGGTTCGGGGCTCTCCTAGGAGATAACACCCCTAGTCCTGCTCTGCGGGTTCTCCACGTGATCACTCAGGCACTAGTGAGTACGGTGCTCCTCGAGCTGTATGCTAGAGGTAGAAGAAGGCAAGGCTTGCTCCCTTCTCCCCTAGGTATGAGTCTAGTTCTAACAGGTTGGGAACCCTTTGCATGGGTGCCCTGGGGGGTTTATATAGGCCTACCCCCCAGGGGTACAATGGTATTCTGGCCGGGTGTAGGGCCCGGCTGTCAGTGTCTCTGGTCGCCGGCTTCTCCGCTGGCTGCTGGGGCCCGCCGCCGGGTGGGCCCTGCTGAGTGGTCTGGTAAGGAGCCGACATGCCGCCTCCACCACTAGCGGCTCTGGTTGGTGGCTGATCACTGTAGCCGCAATGCCAATGAAGCATGCTTGGTCGGGGGAGGGCATGGCTACAGTCCCGCCGCCTGGTGGGAGATCACTGTAGCATCATCGTGTCTCGTCTGGTTAATGGCGCACGGGCCTCGAGGGAGTATCCAGCTGCCCGCCAGGAGCCGGATCCCCTTGGATCTAACTGGCCAGGCTAGGCCGTCCTCCAGGCCCCCGCTGCCTAGTAGGGCCCGCCGCCAGCAAGCCATACCGACAGGCCGTCGTGGGAGCAGGCCCCGCCTGATAGGGGTGACATCAAGGGTTGGGTGGCAACAATGCCGCGTCCTGCGGAGATCTCCGCCTGTACGGGGCACTGTGGCCACGACAAGCCCTTGATACGGGGGTGATGGGCTACACTGTATCCTCACCCTGTCTTGTCTTCCTAATGTGGGCACAGACTCTGAGGGCGTCGTGGGCCGCCTGCTAGGAGATGGCCTCTCCGAAGGCCGTCTGCTTGGAGTCGGCCCATCTGGGTGCCGTCTTTTGGTACTTGGCCGTCTTCTGGCAGCCGGTCGTTTGAGCCAGCCGGCCACCAGAAGTTGGCACTTCATTCTCAAGGCTCATGGGGCGCAGCCGGCCCAATGTCTTGAAAGGTTCAGTGACTCGGGTTAGGCTACCCGTGGCCCATTACTCCGACAAGGTCATTGTGCGATGATTCCCCAATGACTCCCTTGGCATTCCTTTTGGATGAAAACTTCCTGAAGATACTCATCTTATTCCTACAAATAAAATTCTGAAAACTTTAGTCCACAAAAATTTTGTCAACAAAACTTCAGAAGATTGATAGTAACTACTCATAAGTATGCCTAGAGGCCATATTAAACATTCAAACTACTTCGAACTCTAAGAATTCAACATGCAAGCCCATCTACGGCATCACTAAGAGTAGCTAATTATTCAAAATATAAACTACTAAAGGAAAAACTAATTGGAGCAATGGAGGAGACCAAGTAGAAATCCCCCCAAAAAGTCTCGGAAATGGATCTTCGAGCAAAGAGATTGAAATCCGTGGGTTTTAGAGCAAGAACACGAGAGAGAGAGAGAGAGAGAGAGAGCTAAGGTGATTTTTTCTCGAGGTAGGAGATGACATAGGCTAAAGAGATATGTGAGGGGACCCATGTGGGGCCCACCACCCACCAGGGCGCGCCTGGCGCGGGTTGCGCACCCTACTGTCTTGTGGGCACCAGGGGCACCCCCCTTCTGTTGTTATTTGTACCAGAATTTCTCAAATATTCAGTAAAAAAATTTAAAAATTTCAGGTCATTCTGAGCACTTCTATTTTTTGGTCATTTTTTATTGCACGAAAAATCCAAAAAACAAAATAAACATGGCATTTTTTTATAACTAAGAAAATCAGAAAACAAAACGTAAGGAGAGAAGGTTGTGCTTACTAAATTCATCGACCACATCTCTCTTGAAAATAGTCCATTAAAAAGGTTGATCAAGTCTTATTGACAATCACTTTCGATTAACATGAACCTGAAGAACTTTCGTAAAACACTAAGTTACCTCAGGGAGGATATGCATGTCCCCAACAATAAGTATGTCATATTTCTTTTTGGCAGTAGGTAAACGAAGTTGAAAACTTCCAATAGTAATTGTCGGAGATTTTTCAATAACATTAATACCATTCAATTGAAATTGTTTCTTTGGAAAGTGCACCATATGCTCATTACCATTGATATGAAAAGTGATTTGCTTTTATTGCAATCAATAAGAGTCCCTGCAGTATTCAAAAAGGGTCTACGAAGGATAATCGACATGTTGTTGTCCTCAGTCATCTCAAGTATAACAATGTATGTTAAGATAGTAATATTTGCAACAACAAGGTGCACATCCTCACAAATACCAATAGGTATGGTAGTTGATTTGTTAGGCATTTGCAATGATATCTCAGTAGGTGTGAGTTTATTCAAATCAAGTCTTCTATATAAACAGAAAGGCATACCACATAAAGTATTTTTGACACAGTTTCTTTTAATGGAGCATCGTATAGTTGGTATTCCTAGATCTCCAAGTTTTTTTATTTACTCCATTCTTAAAAGTATAATTAGCAAGCATGGTGGAGATTTCAGCTTCAGGTATTTTCTTTTATTAGTGACAATTTCTTTCATGTATTTAGCATAATGGTCCATCTTTAAAATACCAGTCAAGCGGGTTCGCAAAAACACTGGCCTAAGCATTTCAGCAAAGCTTTCAAATTCTTCATCTTATTTTTTCTTAGATGGTTTAGGTGGAAAGGGCATGGGTTTCTGAACCCATCGTTCTCTTTCTTTACCATGTTTTCTAGCCACAAAGTCTTTTTATCATATCATTTATTTTTAGCTTGTGGGTTATCAAGATCAACAGCAGGTCCTATCTCAACATCATTATCAGGTTCTTTTTCATTGTTTGGTTGAGCATCTTCGTGAGCATCTTTATCATTTTTATTTTCATTATCACTAGGTGAATGTTCATTACGAGATTGAGTTTTAGCATCAGAGATAGAGACATCATCATTATCTTTAGGAGGTGTTTCAATTTCAGGTTCACTAGAGGTATGCAAAGTCCTATCATTTTTCCTTTTCTTTTTCTTTTTAGAGGGACTAGGTGCATCAGTGTTAATTCTTTGTGAGACTTATTCAATTTTTTGGGGTGTCCCTCAGGATAAAGTGGTTCATGAGTCATTCTACCTCCTCTAGTCATTACTCTAAGATCATGATCATTCATATTGATGCTCATTTCAATAAGCAATTCTCTTTGAGATTTAGCAACTTGTTCTAACTGAGTTTGAACCACAAAGGCATGTTTTCCTACACCTCTAACATCTTTAGTGAGTCTAAATAACAGGTCACTCAAGCAAGCAATCATATAAGAGTTTTGTTTCAATTGTTTCATAACATTTGCATTGAAGTGATCTTGCTTCATAACATAATTATCAAATTCATATAAGCATTGACTAGGATGTCTATTGTAAGGGATGTCACCTTGATCAAAATTTAATAAAGAATTTACCTCTACCACCTATGGTGGTGCTGTGTCAAGTCCATGTATTTCTTCAATAGGTGGTAAATTCTTAATAGATTCAGCTTTAATCATTTTTCCTTCAGACAATTCGTTGCCTCTTGCATATCTTCAGGACTGAGAAATAAGATACCCCTCTTCTTTGGAGTAGGTTTAGGCCGTGGTTCAGGAAGAGTCCAATCATCATAATTTTTCAATATATTATTCAATAATTCCTCATCTTGCTCAATAGTTCATTCCACGAAAACACAACCAGCACAACTATCTAGGAAGTCCCTAGAAGCATCGGTTAGTCCATTGTAGAATATACTAAGTATTTAAGTTTTCATTAGAGGGTGATCAGGAAAAGCATTAAGAAATTGTAGAAGTCACCCCCATGCTCGTGGGAGACTCTCTTCTTCAATTTGCACAAAGTTAAATATTTCCTGTAAGACAGGTTGTTTCTTGTGAGCAGGAAAATATTTGTCAGACAAGTAATAAATCATATCCTGGGAACTATGTGTTAGGACCGAGAGTATATCGACCAGAGGGGGAGTGAATGGGAGATTCAAAAATTCTTTCGAACATTTTGAAACCAATCCCAATCAGAGTAGCGGAAAGATGGAAAGGATCAAATGAAGTAAATCAATCTTCTTCGTCAGAAGCATATTCCTTGACGAAGGAAGTAATAACAATAAGAGCCTGGGAAATCATATGTTCAACTACGACGAAAGTAATTCAACATGCAAACAGATGCAGTAGAATGAATCAAAACATGATGCGGGTGTAGAGTGATATGCATGATGGTTAACCGAGGTAAAATGATGGTGTCTAAATAGAGTGATGAAAATGCAACAGAATGAGATACGAAGAATAACTCAAGTGAATGACAACAAGGGAAAAGGGAAAGTAAAACTATGATAGATGGAGATGATCAGGTAAACTATCGACACAGAGCATGAAGGAAAACTGCTGAAGGAATTGCAGTAAGTAGAACAAACCAGCGATGCTCGATGGCGTTTTTGAGATTTGGTAGAAAAGTTCACCCTTCTGCCAAAGGGCTACGTCTGGTTGCAGGGGCTGTGACTTAACACGGAAGATAAACTCTCTTCACCCTATTCTCCTTCAACTCGAAGCTAATCATACTCCAGTTGATTTCACTCATGGTAGATCCTTTTCGGCGATCTCCAAACCTTCGGTCAACCTTCACGAACCACAATCACTCTTCATTGCTGAATATGTAGCTTGATGAAGAGAACAACTCTTCAACCCTCGAGCTGAAACCTATCTATCTAGAGAGTGCTCAGCTCTCAAGGGTAATAGGTACAAGAACTCTAATCAGAACTACTATGATGCAAAACTACTCTCTATGTTTGGGCTCTTGATTTTTTTCGGTGGATATTAAACTCAAATCACTCGGAGAGGGGTTGATCAAATCAATCTTCTCAAAAATCTCAAGCGGAGCAGCCAACAGAGAACATTGGAGCGGGGTGGCTATTTATAGCCGCAGCCTTCCCTGGAGGGAAATGACCAAATTGGAGATTGATAGTAGCCAATGGCCGAACAACACGTGTGCAACACTCGGATTTGAGCATAGCGGTAACATTACTTGTGGAGCAAGTAATACTAATTCCTTGGTCTGAGACAAATCTCTCGTAGCGAAGAAGATCACAGTCTCTTCCTGGCAAGTATTTCCTTGGAACACAAAGAGATTTCTCCCACAACTTTCATAGGTTTTGGCTAGGCATCACAGCGGATCTAAGCTTCGATAACCTACCCCTCTTAATAGAACTGTGGTCCTATGAATCAAATAAATAGAAGAAGAACAACGAAATGAAAACTACATCTTCACTTTGCTTCAATTTCCATGTGCTGCAGTTAATTTCTTCGGACGACCATACCAAAACAAATGCTTCGCATCAGCGGAAACATTTTGAGGGGTTAATTCCTTCACATCAATCTTCTCGTCCACATGACTTCATCAAATATAGCTCATTCTTCTCTGCAACGTAGATGTACTTCAGTGAAGTTTCTCGAACTTAGCACCGGAGATAGCATTCTCTTCGGTTTTGTATGGACTATTGCTATATGTATGCACTAGCAAACAAATCAGTCCATACCTGTTTGTGTCAATAATCTCCAAACCATAAGGTAGGCAGATATTGCACCAACAATCTCCCCCTTTTTGGACGATTGTTGACAAAACAGATCACATCAAAAGATAGATAATGAATGGAATGAAATGAAAGGATAATAAAAGATGAGAGATAATTACGATGATAAAACACGCTCCCCCTGAACGTATGCATGAGAGCATAAGATAAATTGGGAAGTAGTGAATTAATTCTTCGTGCGAGTGATATTGACCTATAATCTCATTCAAATATTCTTTCAATGCACTCTATAGTGTCTGAGATCTTTCCTGTCACACAATCTTCAAACTGAATTAGATATAATGCATGCATTGAAGTGATTTGTGACGATGGATATAACATGGAGTTTTTCTCATAACAAAATTTGAAGCCACACAAGATATAATATTCTTGCATGTTAGATATTTGATATGAGCTGAGCAAGATAAAAAAGATATTTTGCTCGGAGTGGATAAGCTTCAGAAGTGATTTTTCTGCAATAAAGAGGATATGTGCGAGGAAAAAAACTTTGTCAGTTAAATAAATAGCCTTCACAACGTAAGACATTAGAGCATAGACTGACTTTCTCTTCCTGCAAGGTTAGATAGTGAAGAATAACAATTATGGCATATCTAACCACAATAGATACAGTTCATATATTACTCAATGTACTTCTGCCATTTATACTCTCACTCAATGATTTCCTGTCCTGTGCATGATGGATAAATATCGAGGATAATCATTGCAATTGAGAAATTTTTGATGATACTTCAAATAGATAGTATGAAGCAAATAACATTGCAGGGGGCGGGTTATTAACATTACACGGAGACCACCACATGCGGTGCGTAAAGTTCATCAAGCAAATTGTTCGAGGGAAAAACAAATGTTCATCTGCGAAAAGCAAATGGAGAGAATAAGACACCCTACAAATACCCCGATAATGTATCACTCGATGTAATTCTCCCCCTTTATGTCAACAAGTGTCAAAAAGGAAATAGAAAACATATGAGGAATTACTCTTCCGGAGTGTCCTCGGAATCAGAATTAAAACCACTCGACGAATCAGAATCCGAAGAGTGAGGAATGGTCATGGCAGAAGCTGGAGTGGAAGCAGGGGATTTGGAGGACTTGGTGTGATGAACATCTGGCTTGTAGATGAGAGTATCGGCTATGTCGTAATTTCATCATCATGGCTGGCAAACAACATATCCCTTGAAGCAGAACGATGTGAGAGCAGAGGAGTTTGCCTTCAGATACGAGGAACATCAAATAAGTCCAAGTAGTCATAATCCTTCATGATGCCTTTGGCAGCCAACTGCTTGCGAGAATAATGTTGCCTTAGCAGAGTCCATGAGCGCTTCTTTGCCTCCTTCTCATGCAGAAGAATATGAAGAGTATGATTATCAAGTAAATTCATCTCAGTCATTAAGTCCAGCTTTTCCTTTCGATCCAGCTTGATCTGGCTTTCTAGTGTTTGTTGTGTGCAAATACAAATCACATATAGAGATGGATTTTCCTCATGAGGGATTTTAAACCTGGCTTTCTTAACCTTAGGAGTATTTTCACACGCAGTGCCAGCAGCATCAACAGGTTCCTTCCATTTTCCAATATCCTTCACCATATGTAGAGTGTTACATACTTGTTGCATGAAAAGTTTTGGAATATAAGACAGAAGAATTTCTCATTGATGAGTTGTTCAATTGCAAACATGATCCGTGGAGCATATTGCTTCAAAGATTGAGGGCTGTCAGCTGCACAAGCCATGTTTCGAATGAAAAGATCAGGAACATCAAACCAAATTCCTTGTGGCAAGAAGTGCATTTCCCACAATGCCATTGGTGGAATTTGTTCTATTTGTTGGAGTGGGGGTATTGCCCAGAATGTGAAACATCAATTTGTTGTCATAGGCCAACTTCTTGGGATCAACATCAATGCATTCATCACCAACCAAGTTGGGAACCATCAGAATGTGGAGTTGTGCTTTGGACACTTCCCAATAATGCAGCATGTGCTCTCTATCATTATCAAACTCACACCAAGGAAGATTTATCATGACCAAAAATTGATCTGCCGAGCACTTGATCTTTTCTCTGCCAATCATCCATTCGAGAATCCAGGATGAGGTGTTTGCAAGCCCTCTTGAGATATACAATGTGGCATATAATTGAAGGATAATTTCTCTATTCCAGCCATGGTTGAAACACATGAATCCTTTCCGGAGGGCATGTTCAATATGCTCGAATGCTTGGTGTAAACAGGGCATTTCTTCAAGCTCAACGAAGTCTAATATCTTGTGGTTGAAAATCCTATTCTTGTCGAACAAGATTCGAGCATAATATATAGTTTGCTCTTCAGTCCAAAACCTGGGTGATAGTGAAGTTCTTTCTCCTTTGTATGGGCTGACCCCAAAGAATGCTAGTTTGAAAAGATGAAGCCTCAGTGAACGCGGGATCACTTGGGCCATATCTAGTAGGGAACAAAGGAAATGTTTGCTGGGGATTTTCTGACTTTCTTCATTTCTAATCTCCATCGGGTGGACATCATCAGATGTTGGCGCGTTTTCATAGATTTGCTTTAGTGGAGCAAGGGGCCTTTTCACTTTCTCTAGTGCAGATGGCATTGGATCACTTGTGGACCTTTATGTTCTTTCACTAGAACTCCTTCAGTGGCTTTCTGGCTATCAGGCACTTGGGTCTTTTCTTTCGGTGAATTTTCAACAGTGGGTGGCATGACAACCTCTTCGGACACTTGGGTCACAACTGCTTCTCCTTTGGTCTCCTATGGCACAACTGGTGGTACCACTTGTTCGTGAGCCATGGGCTCTTTAGCTTTCTTTTCTTCCTATTCTGGCTATGAAGCCAAAGAACCAGGAGCAGGATCAACTTCCATCTGGGTAGGGGCACCAGATGAGGTGACCGATGTGTTATTTCCTCATGAGGTAACTTGCTCCCCCTCAACCTTATTATCCTTCTTGGTGGATCCGGAGTTAACATGCATATCATTCGGAGGCGATGGAACAGTCTTCTCAACCTCTATTTCTTCATCGATTTTCTCTTCAGAGGCATGTTGCTCGGGCTGGACATTACCTTCATCGGGGCTGTTTAGAAAGATATCCACCACATCAGATTCTTGAGCAACTATGGTAGGAATGACAACTACTGCAGGCTCAGCTTGTTGCATGGTTTCTTCCTCGTGAAGAGGGGATGGTAGAATCTGCTGCAGAGGAGCACTAGTATCAACAAGAGCATCGGTTGCAATAGTTTGAATACGACGATCTGAGATTGCCTTCGGTTTACTAGCTCTTGCCTTTGCTTTCTGATGCTTCTCTTCTTTTTTTCTTCGACGAGCAGATCTGCTTGATGCTTGATCTCATCATTTCTACGGTCACACAGCTGAGAGACACCCATCTTCAGCTTTAAGTGTCATTCAATCTTGTTATTCCTCATAACAGTGATAGCTTTGGTGAGCTCAAGAATCTCCTTGTTTAGCTCCTTCCTTTTAGAATCAGTGTTGGCATCCTTCCTCATTTGTGGAGGATTTTGTTGTCCTCGACAGCTTGGTTGAGTTCCTTGCTAATTCATCCCAGCTCAGCAAAGTGTTTCGTTACCACCTTGGTAACATCTTCAGGGAGGCCCAAACTTCTCAGATCAGCCGATTTTGCATCATAGGAAACACATTCAATAAGATCAATCACCAGGTCGAAGTTATACTTCAGTTCCTCTATGGGAGCAAGAATACTTGACTTAGCGTTCTTTACAGAAGTAGAGGTTTTTTATTCGGGCAATAGCTTTCCCTTTACAGACGGGGCAGCAGAACCCAACAATTTATCTGAGACTCGAGCGGGAACAAGCCTTGGTGACATTCTCAACGAAGGTGAAACCTTTGTTGGTGATGGAGTTTGATATGGCTTGTCAAGAAGAGCTCGTTGATCATACATTGGAATTTCATTGGCAACATTATTATCAAAGGAATCATCAGATGAGGCAGAAATTGCCTTCTTTGATTTTCTGGCAACTGATTTCTTTCTCGAAGCTTGAGGGGAAACTGACTTCCTCTTCTTCTTTTCCTTTCGAGCAGAAGCCCGATCCTTCTTCACTTTCACATCTTGCTGAGTAAACTCAACATTTTTTGTTCCACTTGATTTTTCTTCACGGCCTTAGTGTCGCGGTGGAATGGGATCACCTATGGGGCCATCGGCCTCTTCGTGGTTCGGCAAGGGGGAAGGGAATGTTGCACAAAGAGCTGAGGCCGTGGAGCAACACGGCAGCGGTGACACGGGAAATTTTTACCCAGGTTCGGCCATCGTGAGGCGTAAAACCCTACTCCCGCTTTGGTGGATTGATGAGAAGACTGCGGTGGAAACGTGGCGCCCAAGCCCGGCAAGGTTGGCTCGGGACGAGAGCAGCTACGCGCGTATGAGTGCACAGAGGTCTGAATCCTGTCTAAGGTTGCCACAGCCCTCCTTTTATATGTCAAGGGGTCACCAGAATGGCAAAACAGTCATTATCCAGTGATTAGAGAGCCCATAGTGCTACCATACCTAACTCTGGTAGTTAGGACAAAACACATTAAATACGCCGCTATACGGCACGTCGTGGGTGCAGCACGACAAGCCTTACCACACCGTCTTGGTGATCTTTTGTCTGCCTATATGACACGCGTCTAGATGGGTGTCACACATCGATGATCTTCTCTCCAAACTACTGCCACACGCTAAGTGACAACCACTTAGCCACCTGGGGTCTCGACACCGCATCGACAAGTGACTTGCATCGCTATGAGGTGGAGCGGTGGAGCCTTGGCGAGGAAGTGGATCTCCGCTGGCCCCGACAGGCGTGCCGGGGCTCATCTGCTTCGTCTTTAGGGAGGCCTCGACCTGGCCAGGCTCGCCTGCCCGGCAAGGGAGGTTTCTCCCTTAGTGAAATCTTGCCCTTTTGGCTTGTCTTGGTCTTTTTGATCCGCCCTTTGAGCTTTCAAAGAGATGTCTCTTCTGCTTGGTCTTGCCCTGGACACTTGGTGCTGCCAGGCCAGAAGTTCACTATCTGTGCACAAAGTCAGGGGAAGCATACACCCTTGTTTGTGTTCCCTGACAGAAGCCCCCAGGCGTGGGCCATACGTGTCGCTGGGCACGTTGGGTTAGGCCCCAAACAGTGCACGAACACGTGTCGAAGGAAACGCTGCGCGTGTAGTGGTTCGCAATGATGACTAGTCAATCCAATGTCCACTCCACGTAATTACAGTAGGTCGTGGGGACGTGGGACTGCTGCAGTAAATGTGAGGAAAAAGATGGTAACTTTTTGAGAGAAAGTAGCGAAGAGCCCCCTCCCATGCTCATTCCCCATAAGGAGGGAAAACGCGAAGGGGCGCGGCTCATTCGCACCCGTTTTCTCCATCCATCATCTTCTTCCTCAAGCCACGCAATTTCTCTGTGCCCATTCTTGCTCTCAATCGCCTCATCTGATCCCCCATTGCCCATAAAGATGGGAAGGAAGACTGCTTCTGACAAGGGGAAGTAAGCGGCCGCCGTGAAGACAGTAGTCACGGAGGGGAACAAGAAAAGAGAGGCGGAGTTATACAAGAAGTGGCGGGGAGGCGTGGTCTTTTTCCCGTCAATCCTGGAAAGTGACGCCTTGGTTGTGAGGTGTGGATATATGCGGGGAGGGAAGTTCCAAAGGGACATGGCGTGCCCAAATGTTCTGCTAGAGGGGGAAGAGGACCCGCAGGATTGCTTCCTCTACAGCCCCTGCCTTCTTTTTTGGATATCTTTGAAGCGATGATGGTGATGTACGGATTCCACCTCCAGGATTTCACGCCATTGCAATGGTGTGCATGGCGATTTTCGCCCACTTGTGCGAGGATTTTGTCAAGGTCGCCCCCAATGTAGATCTGGTCAGGCACTACTTCGTTCCGTGGGTGGAGAACAAGGCCCACCGGTTCGGGAAAATAAGATGGATCCCTCTAGTGGGGTGGGAAAATCGGGATTACCTTCCTCGTCAGTAACGCGGCAGATGGGAGGAGTGGCAGGAAGATTGGTGTTGGAACAAGGATGAGGAGACCCTGGAGTATTGCCAGGCGTGGACGGAATGCATTGTGCGCGTCAATGACTGGAGGGTATTCGGCCTTACCGACGACACGCTTTGCCCGACATTGAACCGGATCACCCATATGAAGGCTGCCAGGTTAACCATCGGATAAGTGGCATCTGACTTCCTCTGATGCCGTATTGCACCGCTGCAAAAGAGGGACAGGTTTGCTTGGCGGTATGGGGGTGCGGGGGACAGGATGCGCCTATACCCGGGCCTGGCCAACAACTTGTCAGTCTATGGGCATTCTTGGCTACGTGAACAACTGTTCGAAAGCCTTGGGACATTCAAATTGCTAGCAAGGGTCGTGCCGCTGAATGTAAATTCCTCTCTGGACCAAATCTTGAAGTGGATGCCCGATTGCAATGCCTACGTGGTTGTGCGTGATTGGCAATTACCCGAGCTTGATGAAGAGCTCGAATAGGCTTCCAATTTGCTAGAAAGGGCTACCATGGCGGAGAACAACATGTTCAAGCACACCTCCAAGATAGAGGCATAGTTCATCAAGAGGCAGATCGCGGAGGACAAAGCATTCCGGGCTGCCAAAAAGGCGAAATCTGGACGGGTGGAGGAGGAGGAGGAAGAAGAGGCCAAGGACGATGGCTCCTCCAATGGCAGGAGCGAGACGCACGCCATAGAAGGGGTTGCCGGGGACAACCCTACCGGGGGCGATCCTGCAAAGGGAGGGAGTGCCTGAATCAAAGCCTTATATGCTTCGGCAACAGAGGCTTAGGAAGAGAACGAAGCCGAGGAGGCGAAGCAGCCCAAGGAAGAATGGCTCACAGCAGGCCCACAAGCCCCCGAACCAGTCCTGGATCAGTGCCCCCATAGGCGGGCAGCCAGTCGGGGAACGGTAGCTCCCGCTCCTGCGCCCTCCGCCAAGAAGATAAAGAAGATCGCCTCCAACAAACCGGATTCGGCACACCGGCATTCTTCCCGCCTCTCCGAGGGAAAGGCCCCTCCTAACAAGCGACGGGTAGTCATGGGAGTTGACTCTAGCTCCCAATCTTGTCGGCGTCCTAGACTTGGGGGTATCCAGTTGTGCCTGTGTCCGGCCCACCACACGTGGCTCCATCGACGGCCTGGTACGACCCAACTTCAACAACAACACAGCAAGACCCTCGCGAGGGGCCAAGCCTCGCGAGGCGGACAACGCCAAGACCCCCGAAGGAGTTGGCCTCCTCGGGAGGGCTCCTAAGGGGCCGAGAGATCTATGGAGCTACCTCATGAGGCTCAGCTGACGTGAGCCGTGACGACCAAGGCCAGGCGGGCGCTAGGCGGGCGCAAAAGCGCATGTTTCCTCTTTGGTGCAAGGGAGGCAAGCCACAGGCACGGAGTCCCGAGGAATCAGCCAAAGGTTTCCATTCTAGTGCAACGAGACCAAGACCGCCATGACGGCAGGACGGAGGTCATCACCGAGCCCACTGCAGCGTCACGACCAGAGGCTTTTCGCAGGTGAAGACTACTTTTGTCAGGATAGACTGTACTACTTGTTCCCTTTCGAATCCCGCCGTTGTGGAATCCCTTGCCGCTCATATTTGGGAAGTGGACCAAGGCACTATATATAGGGCTTAGCCACCACCATAGGGGGGATCGATTCCTTCCCAAGCAACACACCATCTCAAGAACACCTCACCTCCTGAGGCTTGTTCATCCTTGTACTAGTTCATCCATAGCCCCCTGAGGCAATCCACCACACCACACTAGAGTAGGGTATTACACCACAACGGTGGCCCAAACTAGTATAAACCTCGGTGTCCTTGTGTCTCTATGAGCTTTGCGCGCTAGGCTAGGGAGGATCGTGAGTAGGCAGGCTGGGAAGGTTGAGATCTCCGCAGCACCCTAGTGTTCGAACCTCTCATGGTTTGCCGGACCCAGATATCTGACATTTGGGGCGCCAGGTAGGGGTGCGTCGGATCTCCTCTTCCATTGACTAGTCCCCCTCCACTCCACTGATGCCATGGCCGACGCCCCGAGAGCCCACGTCGAGCACTGGGTCATCCAGACCTCCTCAGCAACACCCACCGGCGAAGAAGACCTCCACTCTGCCCTGCTCGTGGCCCGTGTTTCGCTAGGGGCGACCGGCCGCAGGGGGCGCGCGGCGCAGCCTTCTCCTCTCGCGCCATGCCGTAGTCATGCAGCTGCACAATCTCCAAACTACGCTGTAGCAAATGCTCCGTACTCGCGCAGGGAACAAGCGAACATGCGGGCGGCAGTCATTGTGGCCCGTGAGCATCTGCGGTGCAGGCTGCTTGAGAGCGGCCGCGACACCCTACTGGAGCGGGTCGCCGAGCTGCTAGACGCGTCATGCAGGGGGGCGGCGCTGTTCTGTACCCTCCCCACATCGCAGGCGGTGGCGGGGGTGTGCGCCCATCCCCAACACAGCCGCGCGCCCTCTCCTAGGTTGCATGGAGAGCCTCTCCATGCCAACCAACCTCGTGGAGTAGCCCGGGCAGCCCCAACCGTGCTCCCTCGGCACGGGGCTGCTTCGGATGACACCACTAGGGGCCGCGTTGGAGTGTCGGCCCCTGGCCAGCAGGACCAGAGGATGGTAGAAGGGAGTGGGAGCGTAAGGCGGCCGGGCGGCACCCCTAGTGCGAATGTTCCGGAAGTTTACATCCCCGTTGCGATGGATCCAAGGCACGCGCTAGGAGAGGGCGTCAGCCGATCCCCCACGCCAGGCTGGGCGTTGGACATACGCGAGGTCGAGCTCTCCCTTGAACCACCACCAAGCCCTGTCAACGTCCCCAACAGCGGCAGCCTCTGGGTACAGTTAACGCCGCAGGGGCATGCTTACACTGACCATGGATCGTAGGTAATTAAACCAAGACACGATGACCGCCAGGACCCTCAGGACGGCGGACTCTCCTAAGGAGCGCGAAGGACGTTGGGAACAGCGCGGGGGGAGCCCAGCGGCGGGGCCCTCCTCGCGCTGCACAGAGCAGGATCCAGCCGGGATGTAGGTTCCCTGCTGGGGAAGGCACCGACGAGCCCTTCCCCTTGGCAGGGGACCTACGGTCGCCGAGGACGTCGTCAGCGTCCCCCTGGCCCCTTGGTATTGTCCTGGTTTCCTGTCTCCCCAATGGTGGTCAGGGGCGGCGCACGGTGGGGTCCTTGTCGGGCGACATGAAGCAAGGCTCCGGCATGTTAATGTCTGCACTCGTGACACTCTTACGTAAGAATGAGTGGGGATGTACACGCCCCAGAGTCTCCTGAGTGCCGCCCTAGGGCCTCACGGGGGCTCCCACCCACATCCTAGTGGAAGCACCATGCTTCGCGCTAGCCATCAACACTATCCCCAATGACTATGCCCAGCCAGTGGAAGCACTTAGCTCCGTGCTGGTGAGAAGACCGAAGACTGAAGACTGAAGACGAGTTAGGCGCCGGACGCGGCCGC
Organism: Triticum aestivum; assembly: GCF_018294505.1. Classification (NCBI taxonomy): domain Eukaryota; kingdom Viridiplantae; phylum Streptophyta; class Magnoliopsida; order Poales; family Poaceae; genus Triticum; species Triticum aestivum. Next base: position 348,483,837 of record NC_057798.1, read on the forward strand.
CTGCTTTTTGCCTCTCTTTTTGTACTCGCTTGCCGACTTTTTGTAGCAGTTTGTTTTCCGTGTGTTTATAAAACGGAGGAGTTTTCTTTTTTCTCGTGTCACTCTCTTGCCTTCAGTTCTTGCGTTCTTTTCTTGGAGCTCGTGACCGCTACCCTGCCCTCTAGCACCTCACGAGTGAGGGCTGGGTATGGTGTAGGTGCTAGCACTGATCGCTCCCCTCGGGGGCTCGAAGGTGCAGCCGCCCCGTGCGGCCAACTTGCCACAATCTGGCAGTTGGCTCCTCACGAGGCACTCTACGGCAGGCCAGCAGGCCCCTCAAGAGGCGCAGGGCCTCGCGAGCCAGTTACAGGCTCACCTCAGGAGAAGGGGTGATGCCACGGCATTAGGCCTCACACAAGACCCACGAAACCCAAGATAAGTCAAAAACAACTATCCCGTTCATCGGCCAGCAACCCTGCTGGGCCCCCCTCAGGGCGCCACTTCAAAAACATTTCAGCAATCTCATATATCATAAGGGGCCCCCCTTCCCAAAATGCTCTTACAAGGATACGTTTGAGTTTTCTTTGTACAGGTTAAAGCAAAAGAAATACAGGCCTAACTGGATGCGCCTTCCTCGCCACTCCCATCCATGCTGCTTGTGCTGAAGCTGCCGCCCTCCATGTCGTCTCCACCCGCGCCAGCTCCTTTGGCTGCGAGCACGGCAGTGTCATCCTCAGGAGTCAGCTCCTTCACCAGAGCGTCCACATGAACGTGCACCCACATGGGAAGCTTGTCTTGGATGGCCGCAGGCACGGGGGCTAGCACGGTTCTGAAGTCGAAGTGGGAGTCGAGGTTCAGGAGGTTACTGAAGATGCGCGAGAGCGCGCGCCCAAGGAGGCCCTGGCTCATCTCCTCAATGAGCTGGTGGGCTTTTGCGGCCTGATCCTCCAGGCGGGTCACGACATCGGTGAATAAGCGGAGATGGCTGGCATAATTGCTCTTGTGCGGGTGGGGAGCGCTCTCGTCACAAATGGCACCCAAGGCGTTGTTTGCTCTGATACGCAGACCCTGGAGCACGGGGCCGTGTTCGTGCTCCAGCGTTTGGCGGCGGCACTTCTCACTCTAATCCTTCTCCATGAGGGAGGCGGAGTCCTTGTCATGCTTCCGGAGAGAGGACATCTTGGAGCGAGCAGAATCCAGGGCAGATTCAGAAGAAGCCAGGGCCGCCCGGGCAGCGCCCTTGCGCTGCTTCACCACCTACAGCTCGGTCCTTAGGACAGAGGTCTGGCCCTCAAACTCAGCCTTGATCAGCTCCAGGTCCAGGCGGTGCCCCTCGACTAGTTCAGCACGTGCTTTCGCCACCTTCTCCTCCACCTCCACCTGGACCTGAGCTTCTCGGGCGGCGACAGCATCCTCAGCCGCGGCGACCTATCGCTCCCTCACCTCCAGCCTGACCAGCGCCAAGCTATGATTGACAACCTCCAGTGTCAAGCCCACATGGCGCCTCAGGAGCTCCGCCTCGGGAAGGGCCACCTCACCTAGCGAGGAGGCCAACATGGCACGACGCTCCGCGATTTCGCGCAGCAGGGTGGCACTCGAAGACAGAAGACCCAGCTCCCGCTCCTCAGCCGCATCACGATGGCGGTTGGCTGCCTCGGCCTCTTCCATGGCATGAGCGCGAGCTTCTCGAGAAGCCGCGAGTGATGCCTCTGTGCACGCTTCGGCCTCGTCACGCAGAAGCTTCCCAAGGTTGATGGCCACCTTCAGCCGCTGCCATTCACCCTCCAAGCGGCGGTTTTTTGCTTCAAGCCTGGTGTCGACGTTGGCGAGCTCCCCGCCAAGATGGATCATCGCGTGCATCGCCTCACCAAAGAACCCGAAGCGCATCGCGCTATGCCCACGAGCAAGCGCGAGCTCGTCGCCAAGATCTTCACCGGCTCCAGAGGTCGCTTGGGAGGCGCTGGGAGCTCCGTCAGTCGCCGGCTGGGGGCTGGCTGGCGGGCCCCCGCGGCTTAAAGATGAAGGCTGCCCGGAGGATGCTCCCTGCCAGCATGGACAAGAGGGAGGATCACCTGCGCACCCTTCACCTCGCGGACAGAAATCGCGGGGAGAGAGAACAGGGGGCTTGGTTCTGGTGCACCCTCGCAGTGTCGGGCTGGACGGAGCCAGACTCATACCCTGCGCAGGCTCAGGGCACTGGGGGCTGCACGACCAAGCCGTGCTGGGGCGCGTGGGGGTCTCCACCTCCCGAGGTTGGTTCTTCAGGAGTGAAGGTACTTACTCGTCAGCGGCCACATATCTCCTCGGCTTTAGTGGCCGACGGGTGCCATCGTCGCGGCACGGAGAGCTTTTCCTCTTCAGGAGCGACTCAAGGCACAGGCGGCGCCGACCTGGCCCTGGCGGGCGATCCTCGGGAGGGGGAGCATCCAGGGCGATATCTGGAACAGAGGTCCCAAGGGCAAGGGCACCAGGCGTGGCCTCCTGGCTCGCGGCCCCGAAGCCATTGGTGGGATTCTCATTGCCAACAGCAGCTCTGGAGCCACCGGCCGGGGTGTCACAGGCCCCTGCCTCCGGAGCCTGGTGTTGCGCAGGCTCTGCAGCGGCCCCTGCCGGGACCCCCGAAGCTTGAGGCTCTTGAGCGTCTAATAAGGCCGAGCCTCCGAAGGAGTTCTCGCTGGCTGATGGAGACGGGCGTCCCCCTGCCTCCACACTTGGGGCACGTGCAGCAGGGTCGATCCGGAGAGGAGCCATGAAGAATGGATTCTCACGGGATCCCTCAATGCCCTTGGGAAGCAACCCCCACTCATCAAACAGGGGCATTTGCCTCATGAAGGTCTCCTTGTTTGAGCACAGATAAAGGAGACAGCCACCCCCCGGTAGGTCGGCAGGCTCGGGCTTGCTGGTCAGGAGCTTGAGCACCACGCTCAGGGTATCGGCAACAAGCGACAGCTCCTGCAGCTTCATCGGGTCTCCGGCGCCGATGAAGGCCCACATCGGGCGAGAGTGGCGCTGGAGGGGAGCAAGGCGCTGCTTCACGAATTCCTTCACCACCATTGGCGATGTTACCCCTAGTTCCTGGAGCCTCGCCAACCTCTTCCAGACAAAAGCGAGGCACCGGTCAGTGAGCTTCACATGGCGCCAGCCGGAGCTTGGCGAAGCCGGCGAGCCGGGAATCATGAGCAGGTAGCTGAACGTGCGGGCGTCCATTAGAAGCCACTGCTTCCGGAACCCCTTCGCGAGGGGCGAGAGCTCGGAGTCGATCCCCAAGCCAGCAGTCGCGGCCACGGCTTCAAAGGTCACGCATCCAGAGCGCTGGCGAGCGTCCACGAGCCAGAGCACGAAGAAATGCCAAAACAAGGCCACATAGGGAGTGATGCCCACCATGGCCTCGCAAAGGAAGGCGAAGATGGCAAGGAGGATGATGGAGCGGGGATCCAGATGCAGCAGTTGGATCTAGTAATGTGACATCACAACATTGAAGAAGGGGGAGAAGGGAGGAATCAACCCAGCAAGAAGAGCATGAAGATGGATGGGAATCTCAGTGGCGCTCATCTCTCTGGTCTGCCAA